>NW_020200607.1:27273-55721 GCF_001531365.2 Cynara cardunculus var. scolymus
TAAATAGCAGCTTAGGCCTTTGTAATTCAGTGTGCTTCCGTATTGTAATCGTCTATATTTTCAATCAATTGAAAAACCTTTGAAGCTATTCTATTACGTTCATCTTCTTCATATCAATCTGTGTGTTATTGGTTAATTACTCTGTTGTGTTCTTATCATTGTTTCCGCTGCACTGTAATCGTCCTAAAGATCATCCAGAGTAAGAGATCAAAATACCAAATCTAAATTTACAGGTCCTAACAAATACCGAGGGACTTTAAATGATTATACTCTATCAAACAATCCCTTTTGAAAGCTTCCCACATGGCTTTTGTGCTTTCTCCCAAAAATGTTTCTAAATATCTATACATTTCTTCAGCTTCCATATCGTGATTTTCTCTATAATAGGGAGCAATAAGGGTGCTTTTACAAACTTCAATCACATTTGTCCAAATTTGAGGATCATGAGTAGTTAAATTCAAAATATAACCTTTGGACTCAGATTGAAAATTTATTGGTTGTTCTAACAGTTTTTCTAAGCCTTTGGCAACGTATCTAGTATCAGAAGGAGGATCACGATACTCTGTATACATTTTAAATTTGAAAATACTGTGTTTGTATTCATCCCTCCCTTCAACAAACTGTTATACATATCTTGTAGACCCTTAAGGGACCAACAACTAGTACCAGAGCAGTGTTCTATCTTTTCTAAGTTGTCTGGTTGTTTTTTTGCATTACTTTATCTTCTTCCCTAGATAACTTTACTACTTTTAAATGGTTTTGCAAAACACAAACACACACATTCAAGATAATGGATCTCTTGCCAAATCTCCCTGGTTCGTTCATGACAACTTTAGTCTATGGAAGAACTGGATGTCCCTCTTTCTAGAAGATGAGGATCATGAAATTCCACACTATATAAAAAATGGACCATATGTACCATTTGCTATTTCTCTGGCTGTTTCAGCAACAGCTACGAATGCCGCGATTCCTGAACGACAGATTCCAAAGCTCCCTCATCAATGGAGTGATGAAGACAAAAAGAATATAGCTATAGAAACTCCTGCTAGGTCTACAATAGCTATGTCTCTTCCTGATGAGATTTATCACTCTGTGATGAAGCTCAGGACTTCTAAATCCTTGTGGGACACACTTTGTGTTCAATATAAAGGAACCACTTAGGTTCAAGAAACTAGAAAGATCAATTTAGTAAGGCAGTACGAAAGTTTTCTTTGTGGAAAGACTGAAACGTTGTCTGAAGTACATCAATGTTTTAATTGTCTCCTTATTGATCTAAGGGCTGTAGGCAGGGAATATTCCAACTCTAAAACTTTAACTAAGTTACTGGAATGTCTTCCTGAGTCTTGGGACACCTTTTCCATATGTCTTAAGATGTCCAATGACATGTCCTGCCTTTCTCTCTCTACTCTCTACGGGATTTTGCTTAATCATGATCAATCTCGTCAACTGAAGAGAAATATAGTCAAAGATTCCAGAGAAATGAAAAGCTCTCCTTTAGCTTTGATCTCTGAAGCTACTTCAGCTGAAACCGCTTCTATTTCTTTTACTTCTTATCTTCCTCCTGCTGTTATTATAGAGATTGACTCTTCTAAATCTGAGGATATTCTAGAATCTGATCTAGCAGATTTTGATGAATCCCTGGCACTTTTAACTAAATCTTTTAGGAGATTCTCCAGCAAAAGCAACTATCACAGATCTTCGTTGCTGACCATTAAGGAAAAGCCAAAGTCTGAAAGAATAGACAAGGCCTCAGGAGTCTGCTACAATTGTCACCGCACTGGACATTTTGCAGGTGAATACAGATCGAAGGCTCTGATTGGGCTGATTCATCTGATGAGGAAGATACAACCTATCTTTGCTTGATGGCCAAGGATGCTATTGAAGAATCTTTAGAGGCATCTACTTCTTCTAAGCCATCTACCTCTTCTACTACTCAGGTATGTATCCTGAATGAACCCTCCTCTTCTTTCTCTAGCCTATCTGCACTTGATACGTTGACGGTGGATCTTTACAATGCCCTCAATGGCAAATCTAAAGCAGAAATGCTTAATCTTGATCTTCAAGAACAGTTGAAGATTTGTCATTCTAAGATCAAAGAGCTGACCTATTTTGAGGAAAATCTTAAGGATCTGGTCATTGTAAACCAAGCCATCACCGTTGAACACGAAAAGGCTATCGCTGAGCGTGAGCGAGCAATCGCTGAACTTATGGATGAGAAGGCTACCATTAAAGGGTGGTGTAAAGCTTCTCCCAAAGCCTCTGAGATCATCAACGCTCAAATCCCCGCCAAGATAACGACTAGTCTAGGATTCTCTATGATCAGGAAGAACGTGTCATTGATAGGTCCATGCTTAAGTTTGGCACCTTCGTCTCTTCCATTCCTGACATTTCTTCCACTCAGTCTTTTCTCACTGAGAGTCATCTTGAAGGAACTCTTTCGAGTTCAGGCTGCAAAGACAAAGGTAAATCCATTGTCACAGCACCTCTTCCTAAGAAGTCTAACAAGTCCAATAGATCAAGGTCTATTCCTTCAGCTTGTAAAGCTTCTTCTTCAGGGACTAGGAAATCTGAATCGTCTTAAAAATCCAAGTCTTAGCTCAAGGTGAACTTTTCACCAAAGGAATCCAAAGCCTCAAAGGTTCCTCCAAGAACCAATGAAAAGGAAATCCTCGAAGTTGGTCCCTCTTCTAATATGATACTTCCTGGCCCTAAAGCTACCTTCAGCTTTAGGAAGTGCAAACACTGTGGCGAAAATACACAAATTGCTAGCAAGGTCCTTTTGCCACCAAGGCTGGTTCACCAACTAAGGGCACGAAAGTAGCCAAGGTTGAGAAATCAACCAAGGCGAAATCCTCCACTAAGGCTACAAAGGCAACCAAAGTGAAGCAAACCATTTGAGCCTCTTCTTCAGGCTCAGCGAAGACAACTCCTGCTAACAAGTCTTCCGCATCAGACGTTGTAGTTCCAACCACTGAAGCCTCTTCATCAGGCTCAGTGAAGACTTCCATTGGAACTACTTTAGTAGTGTCAGAGGTTGTTCCTCCTTCCACTCAAACCTCTTCAGGTTTAGTGATGCCATCTGCTGATACTAATTCCTCAGCACCAGTGAATGATGCCTCTAACAACGCTGGACCCCAATAGTTGGGTACCAATAACATTCTTAAATTGTTTCCTTGTGCAGGACGTCAAAGGTATATGGTATCTTGATAGCGGATGTTCAAGACATATGACCGGAGACAAATCTCTGCTAATCCATTCAAGGAAGAAAGAGGACCTTTCGTAACCTTTGGTGGAAATGGAAAAGGATATACTAGAGGTTTTGTTATATTAACCAATGGTGCAACAACGTTCAAGCGAGTTGCATATTTTTAAGGACTGAAGCACAATCTTCTAAGCATCAGACAACTATGTGACAAAGACAACATAGTAAAATTCTCAAACGATTCATGTTATGCCTTTAACAAAGATGATAAGGTTTCCTTAACCGGTTCTCTCCTAGAGAATGTATATATCATCAATATGAATTCTGCTACCACTGAGAACAACTGTTTCTTCTCTAAAGCCTCGTCAGACATTAACTGGCTATGGCACAAACGGATTTCTCATCTCAACTTCAAGACACTCAGCGATCTGTCAAGAAATGATCTTGTCACTAGTCTTCCTCAACACTCTTTTGGAAAGGAATCTTTTTGCTCAGCATGTGAAAAAGGAAAACACACAAGAGCTTGCTTTAAGTCTAAGCAAATCTCTTTAATGACTGCGCCTCTTCAGCTACTGCACATGGATCTCTTTCGTCCAATCAACATGCAATCCATAGCTGGAAAGAAGTTCACACTCGTCATAGTTGATGAGTATGCCAGGTACACTTGGGTCTTCTTTCTCAGATCCAAAGATGAAGCACCTGAAGAAATCATTTCGTTCATCAAGAAAATAGAAGTACTCAACAACATCAAGGTACGATCTATTAGAAATGACCATGGTACTGAATTCAAAAACAGTACTATGGACAACTTCTTTGAGAACAAGGGAATCTCTCATAACTTTTCTTTAGCGAGGACTCCTCAGCAAAATAGGGTCGTTGAAAGGAGAAATCGAACAATCATAGAGGCTTCTCGATCAATGCTCAGCGAATCCCATCTCCCTACTCAATTCTGTGCTGAAGCTGTCAACACCGCTTGTTTCACTCAAAATTGAACGTTGATCATAAAAAGATTCAAGAAGACAGCCTATGAACTTTTTCATGCAAGAAAGCATTCTATAAGTTTTCTTCATATATTTGGTTGTACTTGTTATATTCTCAACAATCGTGACCAACTTGGATATTTTGATCCCAAAGTTGATGAAGGAATCTTTCTTGGATATTCTTTAGTATCCAAAGCCTTCAGAGTATTCAACAAATGAAGACAGAAGATAGAAGAATCTATCCATGTCACCTTTGACGAATCTCAATCAGCTAATTCAAGAACCATCTTAAATGATGAGGATGAATTAGAAAACTGGATGTTCTCTCACTATGGACAACCTGAAGCTTCCTACAATGCTCCTCTAAACAGTGAATCCTCTGAAGCCGAAGATGATCCACTTATCATTCCACTTACAGCTAGTCACTCCAACGCATCTTCTTCGTAGATCACTACCGTGCCCATTAGCTGTATTCCTCCTTCTACTTCAAACACTGATAAATCAGTGAATGAAACACCTTCAGTATCTAAACCTGTTTCAGTCACTGAATCTGAGGCTCCTTCAGCGATTGTCCCAATCGCTGAAGAAACTGCAGCTGAAGCCTCTTCCTCTGTTCCTGAACTCACTTACTCAGATGAAATTTCTCTACCAGCTCAGCGATGGACAAAAGACCATCCAATTCATCAAATGTTTGGTGATCCAGATGCAGGTATCAAGACTCGTCGTGTTCTAGGTAATATCTATCTCTTTGTCAACTTTATTTCTTTAGTTGAACCCATCAATGATGCTATCTCTGACATTAGTTGGGTCCTTGCCATGCAAGAATAGCTCATTCAGTTTGATAGGAACAAAGTCTGGTACCTTGTCCCACGTCCATATGACAAATCAGTGATAGGAACCAAATGGGTTTATCGAAATAAGTTGGATGAAGATGGTGTGGCAACCCGTAACCAGGCTCGACTTGTTGCTCAGGGTTATAGACAAGAAGAAGGGATCGATTATGATGAAACCTTCGCACCAATCTATTGCGATAGCACTAGTACTATTGCAATTGCAAACAATTCTGTACTTCACTCCAAGACCAAACATATTGAGATCCGATATAATGTTATGAATGGTGATATTGAACTTCACTTCATTCCAACTGAGTACCAGCTCGCTGACCTTTTCACGAAGCCTCTTGATGAGACAAGATTCAACATCTTGATCAGCGAACTAGGGATGCTAAACACTGAAGACTAATCTTCAGCTATTAACATCGCTCAGTAAGTAAAATGATTCAGTGCTCTATCTCTAACACTGAACTTTTGAGTAAATATATCTATTCTCTCTAAGGTATGATTACTCTTCTCGCTTTTTCTTCAAAACATAAAACCTTCACTGAAGCTTTTCTTCTTCAGTGACTTAAAAGTTTTAAAAAGTTGGTTTCAGTGATTCTTATATCACTGACCATATATAAGTATATCTCTATACTTGTTCTCTTAAAAATAAAAAATGATCACTAAATCTTTTTGATCAGTGATTCAAATATTTTTAAATGTCAGGTTCAGTGATTCTCTTATCACTGACACAGATGTCTTAAAATTTATCACTAAAGCTTTTCTTCTTCAGTGACTAAAACATTTTAAAAGGTCATTTCAATGTTTAGTTAAACACTGTGTGACTCTTCGTTTTCTTAAAAACTCTTCATTTTTAAAAGAAAATAGTTAATAAACCGTCTTACTGACGACATTCTCTATTTACTATGCGCAATGCTTTGAGACGCGTAAAAAGGTACTGTCATACGCTACATCATTTAATACCATCCAATCATGGATGATAATGTGCCATTTTTCATCATGGCCCCTTTCCTCAACCGTCATCTTTTCTCTCTCTCTCATATTTCTTCTCTCTCCTCTTACCTATAAATATGAGATCTGTCCTCCACTTTTCTCTTTACGCTTACAATCTTTCTAAGATGAAACTCTGCAAGAATTTAAAAAGCAAGAACTCTCTCAACTTCTCAAGAACCTCTCGACCTTTTCTCTCTAAATCTCTAAGCTCAAATCCTTCTTTTTATTTTATCTTCTGTTAAGAAATAAGTTTTATGATCTCAAGAAACTTGTTCTCTTGAAATATTAAACAATGACGATTATTTAACCAATTCTTATTGGTTATAATCAGATTTTTTTAAACACTTTCTACTTGAAAACCCCTATTTCTTTTTTAAGGTTTTTTCAAAAGAAGTTTTTATTGATTCAAAAACTTATCTATAGTCTTCTCTAATACGGATCTTGGTTTTTCTAGCAAACTGTTTTGTCTTATTCTTACTAACAACAGATAGTTGCCAAGAATGTTGGATTCACTCTCGATGAAGTGTCCTTCAAGGCCAACAACCACATTGCCTTGTTGGACATTCCATCATCTAAGGCATACTACCAAGAGGTTAAGAAAATATTATGGTTGCCAAGAATGTTGGATTCGCTCGGCTTCGCCCTCAACCATGAACCTATTATGGTTAAGAAACTTCTACAACAGTTCTGGTTCACTGCTTAGGTCGTGGATGTCGAAGACAAGCATGGCCCCCAAGTTGAACAGGTCAACTTCACCTTCAACCGCATGGAAGTGAAGTTTGGCGTGAACACAATGAGGACGGCTCTTCGCCTTCTGAAAGGTCCCTTCGACAGCGAACACACAATGATCGAGATCATCGAGTGTCTCGATGCCATTGGCTATCAATGGCCAAAGAAGAAGGACTCATATGCTCCCATGAAGTTCTTATCGAAGATTGAGAAGAACAGGATGTCAGCGATTTGGCAATACATGTTCTCTCACGTCATCCAGTCCATGGGTGGAAAGACTAGAGGTCAGGACCAGGCCTCTAGGATCGCCTTGACGATTGGCGTTTCTGCAATTGAGTATCGCAATATAAATTATGTTGCGGTCATTTTCGATGACCTGGTGCAAAAGCTGAACAAGCGCCAGCGAGAAAAGGTGGTGCCTTACACCAGCTTTTTTCAATGATCTTCACTAAGATCTTTGGAGATTAAATACTCCACGAAAGGTAACCTCCATGTTTCCAAGCTTGGATCAAGGATTCTGGATCATAAGCTGAGGGACAGTGATGTGGCACTCTCTTCTATAGTTCCTTTAGTACCTCCTCTTCTCAGATGGCCAGGACAAGGGTAACCCCCCCCCCCCGCGCATGTAGCCCAACCACCAAAACCTCATCCAAACTATCATCTCAACCAACTCTTGGTTCTCCTCAGAGAGCCAAGAAGGCCAAAAAGAAGGTAGCCACATCTATAGCTGAAACCTCTCGACAGGTTTCAGCTATTGAAACTAGCCTTAACCCCGATGGACTTTTAGCTAACCCTCCTAGCTCTTCAGTGATTCCTCCCATCACTGTCGTATTAGTGGCATCTACCCCAACCGCCTCAGTGACCCAAATCACTAAAGTAGTGGATATAACCACCACCACTAAACACCCACGTCTTTTCTCAACCATTTGTCTTCTCCTCCTTCCTTGGTCTTCACACGTGTTGATGATGTATCAGTGACCGTCTTCCCTGATACTGAGGTTGCTCCTCTCGATGCTCCTGAGCATACAGATGTCCATCCTCTCGAGGATATCTTTGCTTATGCCACTGACAATCCTTTAGATGTCATTGATGGCCCCTCAGGTATTCCATCCTCCTACCCTTTCATTTCTACCAACCTTGAGCTTTTTGTTGCTCACCTTCCTCTATTGTAAGTTCTTCTTCTACGCCCTAGTCTGTAGCTGAAGAAGAGGAGGAAGAGGACGTGGAAGAGAAGGAAGAAGAAGAGGAAGATGATGCTATTGACGAAGATGACAAGGATTATGACATGGCGTCAGATGTTAAAATCGTTCTCCCAGCTGTCGATTCCATTTACTGCAAGATGGCTCAAGTTCACCAAGAGATGCCCCGCAAGGCTGAACTTGAAGCGGAACTCTCAGCTCTCAAAGCAGATGTTCAAGAAGTACAGAGTCATCTCTTGACTCCCCAGGAAGCTGTTCGAGCCAACACTGAAGCCATTGTTGTTCTCTTCAGCAGACAAAACTTCTTCAGTAGATCCTGGATGTCGTCCATCAACCAGCTCCAGTGACCCCATCTTCCTTCTGTGTTGAAGATCGTGCTCAGCTCTATGAGATCTAAATCAATGATAACTCTAGCCTTTACTCTGTCAAGGCTAGAGGAGATGATGGTGCTCCAGCATCAGCCCGTGGACGAACTCTCTGGCTTATACTCTCAAGTCTTAGCCAGAGAGGGGGAGATGAGGTCTAATGCTGCTGGACCATCTGATGCTGCTGTTGCTCCAGCATTCTCTGTAGCTGAAGCTTCTAGAGCTGAAGTTCTTGTTGTTCCTATAACCCGACCAGCAAAGCTATTTCAGCTGAGGCGGTTGATGCCATCCCAAGGGATGATGATCTTCCCATCACCTCTGCTGCTGGTGATGATGATGATGATGATGAAGATGATGATGATGAAGATGACGAACCTATTATCCCATACCCTGAAAGTAATCTAGATGGTGATGATGACGACGATGATGAAGATGACTTTACCATTAAGTATCAAAATCCATCAACCGCCACCAAGGGAGTCACCCTCAAGGATTCTGCATCCCAGGGGGAGCAAAGGGAAGGAGAGTCCGCTCCATCAAAGAACCAGGACCACAACTTGAAAGGCAAAGCGGTCACTGAAAAAGGGAATCTGAAGGTACTTTTCAACATCCCACAACCCTTATTTGAAGACTCTACCTCTCAAATAGTAGTCGCTTCACTCTATCAACTTCAAATTCCATCAACTACCTGTGGTCGACTGGAGTGGGTTCCTGAAAACCCTGTCTCCAGTGCTCCCTCCGACAAGTAGATGGCTCAGCTAAAGGAGTCACTCGACTAGACTAGAGTAAAAATCCCTTTTCATACCTCCAGTGGTGGTGAGTTTGACTTCCTTTCAGAAGCTGAAAGACTCGAGGCATTAAGGGCTAAAAAAGAGCTAGAGCTTCTGAGGAAGCAGACTGAAGACAGCTTAAAGCTGGTCAAGTCACTAGCTGAGAAGATTTTCCTCAAGAGAAAGTCCAAGAAGAAGGTGAACGTTGTCCAAGCCCAGACTAAACTTCTTTCCATTGCAGAAGCTGAGCATGAGAAGAACTTGAAGCTGGTTGAAAAGGACAAGCGATGGAGCGAAGCAAAGCTGAAGAAGAGAGTTAGTCCCCACCCGATCATCAGCGTCAGCATCAGCGAACGTTCAAAAGATGGTGGAACACTAGTCTCAATGCTCATCACCAGGGACAATCTCGATGCCATCACCGAGTACCCTTCCTGCCTTGGCCGCTATAGATACAGCGAATGGCTGGAGATCAGGCAAGCCATTCAGTGATTCAAGTCAAGATATAAGCTGATTATTGAAGACACCATCAACGATCTCATCGAATGGATGTCCAGGTATGTCGCAGTCCCTGACAGGCCTTCTCTGAAGAAAGGTGCGAAGAAGAAAAAAAAGCTCTCTAATCCTAATGATGGACCATTCCTAAGGAATGAACATGAAACAAGGTTCTCCTTAGATGAAATCCTGAAGGGTCGTGAGAGTATAGACATTTCTATGCTAAATCTCGACTTGCCGAATAAGGGTCCCTATACACCCAACTCTGTGCATTTCAAACCTGAGTTAGGAGTTATATTTCTTGACTATGAAGATGAAGTCAGATTTCAGAGAATGTCAGAGCTACATCTATGTGCTATGGGTCATTTGGTTTGCCTCTAGCTCTGGATAGATGATAGCATTCCTGGAAAAGTCGTGGACCTGAAGATACGAAGGGAATGCCTACGTCGAAGGAACCTTGGTGAAGATGTATCTAGCTACATAGATCTAAGCGTTCTAGATTTGTTTCTCTTTGTAATATTGTTCACTTTTCCTCGTAAATGTATTTCACTATGTCTACTTTCAGTGATTAATCTTCTAGTCTGTAAGCATTAGACATGTACCGAACTACTTATAATATTACCAATGATAATAAAATGAGTATTTCTTGTACTTCACTGAAAAGATCCCTAAAAAAATAATAGAGACACAAGTCTATGAGTTCCATTGTTACTTTTTACATTCACTAACAATCTATAAGTCAGTGAATAAACTTTCAGTTTCAGTTTCCATCCTTGTAATTTTCACTTAAATATGACTTAAGGAAAATTCCCAAGCAAAGACTGACTCACTGAAAAAGATCCCAGAATAGTAAAAAGAGACATGTACTTTATATGTAACTTTTCCTTACTGTTATTTGATAAGACAACTTTCTTCATGTTGTCTTGTTATCATCAAATAAGGGGAGATTGTTGATCCTCTCTCTCAGTGATTTGATGATAATCCCTATTTACTTGTACGATGTATTTATGTTTCTGTCTTTTCAGTTCCAGCGATCATCATTGTATATGTTCAGTGATTGCTGAAGAATTTGTATTGTAATTCAATCAGAGACAACGATACTTCAAAAAGACAACACTCACACCAAAGAACATTCAGGCAAAGTCGAAGACTGAAAATGAAGATTAGAGACTGGCGAGTGGAAGCAGTACTCCATGATTATAAGCCTGTCTACATATGTGTGAAAACTGCTCAAGCCTCAGCGAATGCTGAAGAGACCTCCAGGTCATTCCAACATTTAGCGATCAAAGGAAGCTTGCCAAGCACGATTGTTGTTATCTTGTCCTTATACACATAAAAGACAAACCCATACCCTTTCTAAATGTTAGTACGGTACGAATTCGACTAGTTGACTCTATTACCCACCAACTTTAGGTAAGGATGTCTGCTCGTGAATAGGCTTTTTATACTATTCACTGTAGCAAAGGACAAGCCTTTCCCATAAGGCTTGACACGCACTCTAACCCTACCATATTGCATTAAATGTGCATTTAATTGTAATGGGTATAAATAGAAGTGTTTCTTCTTCATACAGAGTGCGCGCAAAACACTGACATAACCTAATTCTTACTTTAAGCATTCTAAAGCTTAAGTAAAAGAACTTTTCTTTACAGTATATCTTTTCTCATTTGCTAAGATTCTGTGTGTAACCAAAGATTGTTTAGGTAGGCTTTCTTACCTTATCTTTCCACAAACAGTCTTGTAAAATTTGTATTGATCTTCTCTTATCAATATATATTTTAAATTTGAAAATACTGTGTTTGTATTCATCCCCCCCCCCCTTCTACAAACTCTTATACGTATCTTGTAGACCTTCAAGGGACCAACAATTATGAATTTACATGTACATATCTATACTCGGTTACCTTATTATATTTGGAAATGTGAATACGTGATACTTAATAATAAAATATTTGCAGATGGCCAGTCAATCCAGAAGTTCTGAAAGGATCACCCGCCCCAATCCAGAAGAAAGAGAAGAATCTCCTGTTAGTGTTCTGACTAATATTTCTGAAAGTTGAGATAGGGGAAGAACCGGGAGTAGAGGTCAAGGGAGAAGTCATGCTCAAGGAAGAAGTCAAACAAAAATTCATCAAGATAAAGGGGAATCCATCTCGGGAAATGTTAATCAAGAACACACGCCTCAACCAGAATATGCAACTAGGGATGTGTTGGCTGAAGAAATAGGTAAACTAAGAGAAACTCTGGTATCTATTATGGGATTACCAGGCAGAATGGAAACTGAAAAAGTTGAAATGAACCCTCCAGCTCTAACATCAAACAATAATAGAGGGGGGACATAAAAATGTTTTTAACATGTAAACCCCTGACATTTTCAGAAGAAAGAGATCTAGTGAAGACAATGTGCTGGATAAAGGAAATTGAATCAGTGTTTAACACCAGTGGATGTTCTGACGACAAGGTTAGATTTGATGTCTCTATGTTAAAATCTAATGCATTATATTGGTAGGATATGGAATCAGCGGCTCAGTCTAATATTCTGCAAACTATGTCCTAGGAAGAGTTTGTAATCAGATTTAAAAATCAATTCTATCCTAAGACTGCAGTAAGGCAAATGGATGAAGATTTCTCAAGATTAGAGCAAGGCAACAGGTCTGTGCGGGATTATACTAAAAAGTTTATCGAATATTCCCGATTTGCAGAACATTACGTTTCTTCTGAGTCTAGAAAGGTAGAAAGGTATATTTGGGGCTTGAAACCCTCTATCAGAGAAATTGTAATTGCTGTGGATCCTGCTACCTTTTCTCTAGCTGTGAATGTTGCTGAAGTAACAGAGAGAAACAAGAACCGGTAGGGTGAAGAAAGAGTAGTGGAAAAACGAAGGTGGGAGCGGTCTTCAACCAGTTTCCGAAGACACAAATTCATAAAAACAGATAACCAACCTCCTCAACAACCAACTCTTAGAGCCTGTCCGCGATGTCAGCAAGTGCACTAGGGTAATTGTCAATCTGACCCAAGGTATATCTGGGGCTTGAAACCCTCTATCAGAGAAATTGTAATTGCTATGTATCCTGCTACCTTTTCTCTAGCTGTGAATGCTGCTGAAGTAACAGAGAGAAACAAGAACAGGTAGGGTGAAGAAAGAGTAGTGGAAAAACGAAGGTGGGAGCGGTCTTCAACCAGTTTCCGAAGACACAAATTCATAAAAACATATAACCAACCTCCTCAACAACCAACTCTTAGAGCCTGTCCGCGATGGCAGCAAGTGCACCAGGGTAATTGTCAATCTGACCCAAGGAAGTGTTATTAATGCGGTGAGTCGGGTCATTTATCAAGGGATTGCCCTATACCTAAAAGATGTTTCCAAAGAAATTCGCCCGATCATATTCGACCAAATTTTCCGCAGTTGAGAGTTCCCAAATTGACCATAGGAGGCAATACCCCAAGTACCCATGGAAAGCCTAACGCACCAAGGGGAGGACAGAGTGGGGCACGGGGCCGATCATTTCAGATGACGAAAAGTGAGGCCGAAACGACGCAAGATGTAGTAACAGGTACTTTTCTAGTTAATTCTATATATGCTAAAGTGCTATTTCATTCTGGTGCGAATTTTTCTTTCATATCACCATCATTTGCTAATTGTGCATATACGAATTATGTGCCCCTTGACGAACATTAGTGGTAGATACTGCTAATAGTCAAGTATCTGTTACCTATGTGTTTAATAATTGTATATTTGAAATTGAGGGGTGTGGGCTGCCAATCCATTTATTTCCTATGACAATGAAAGAATTCGACGTTGTGGTAGGAATGGATTGATTGGCAGAAAATCGGGCTAGTATTTTGTGTAATAAGAAAATGATCAGTATTGATTTGCTGGAAAAAAGGCCAATTATTATTTCTGGTGATTGGCAGGATCACCATACCAACTTGTTATCAGTTTTGAAAGCCCATAAATGTATTCAAAAAAGATGTCAGGGTTATCTAGATTATGTGATAGATTCAAAGAAAGAAAAAGGTAAGAAAGAGACAACTTCGGTTGTTTGTGACTATCCAGAAGTCTTTCCGAAAGATTTGACAAGTCTACCGCCTAATAGATTTATCGAGTTCAAAATTGATTTGGTACCTGGGACAGCACTAGTGGCTAAAGCACCATATCGGCTAGCGACATCAAAATTGATACAGTTAGTTACCCAGTTGAAGGATCTTTTTGATAAAGGTTTCATCAGACTGAGTACTTCACCTTGGGGTACTCCGGATCTGTTTGTCAAGAAGAAAGACGTATCAATACGGATGTGTATTGATTACAGGGAATTGAACAAACTAACAATTAAGAATAAGTATCCTCTACCAAGAATCGATGATTTACTTGATCAACTGGTGGGAGCTAGTTACTTTTCAAAAATCGATTTACAGTTCGGATACCATCAGTTAAAAGTCAGGGATGAAGATATTGCTAAGACTGCTTTCCAAACTCAATATGTGCATCATGAGTTTTTGGTTATGCCTTTGGTTTAACCAATGCTCCTGCAACTTTCATGGATCTGATGAACCGAGTATGTAGTAAGTATCTCGATAAATTCGTTATTGTGTTCATCAATGATATTCTTATATACTCGAAATCTTAAAAAGAGCAAGTTGAAGACCTTCTTCTGATCTTTGAACTTTTGAAGAATGAAAAGTTGTATACAAAATTGTCTAAATATGAATTCTGGTTGACAGAATTTGAATTTCGGGGTCATGTCATATCTGAGGCAAGAGTGAAAGTTGATCCTGCTAAGATTGAAGCGGTAGAGAAATAGGATGCATCGAGAACTCCTTCTGTAGTCCGTAGTTTTCTAGGGCTAGCAGGCTATTATCGGAAATTTATTTAGGATTTCTCTATAATTGAAGTACCATTAACAAAGTTGACTTAGAAGAACATTAAGTTTCAATGGGAAGAAGATCAGCAAATGGCTTTCCAGTTGTTAAAAGATCGTCTTTGTAGTGTTCCAGTTTTGTCTTTACCAGAGGGATCATAAGATTTCGTGGTCTAGAGTGATGCTTCGAAATTAGATTTGGGTTGCGTATTGATGCAGAGAGGAAAAGTTATTTCTTACGCATCCAGGCAATTGAAGGATCATGAAAAACAGAATCCAACGCATGATATGGAGCTTGCAGCCATAATTTTTGCTCTGAAATTTTGGAGGCATTACTTGCTAGGAACGAAATGTCAAATCTTTACAGATCACAAAAGTGTCCAACATCTGTTCAGCCAAAAAGAGCTAGACATGCGGCAACGACGATGGATTGAACTGGTAATGATTACGACTGCGAGATTCTCTACAATTCGGGGAAAGCCAAAGTGGTAGCAGACGATTTGAGCAGAAAAGAGAAAAGTGGTACAATCAAGGTTGTAGCAATGAAAATGAATCTATTGTCACACAGTGAAGTTTCAAAGTGTCAAGAAGAAGCTGTCAAAGAAGATAATTTCAAGTTTGAACAACTAGGTAAATTGATTTCCACCCTAGAAAAGAATGACAAAGGAATTTTATGTTTTCAGGGACAGATGTGGATACCGCACTATGGGAATACTCGAAAAACTATTTTGAATGAAATTCACAAATCCCGATATTCATTTTATTCTAGCACAAATAAAATGTATAATGACTTAAAACCGTTTTATTGGTGGCCTGGATTGAAGAAAGACATAGCAAAGTATGTAGAACAATGTCTGACATGTCTTCAAGTGAAAGTTGAACATCAGAGAGCATATGGGAGTCTACAGTCCTTACAAATTCATGTGTACAAATGGGATCATATCAAGATGGATTTCATTATGAAATTACCACGAACTCCAAAAGGATATAATACTATATGGGTAATTTCGGACTGTTTATCGAAATTTGCACACTTTCTTCCGATAAAAGAGAACTATCCGTTAGAAAGATTGGGAAAGATTTACAATGAAGAAATTGTAACTAGGCACGGGGTTCCATTATCTATCATCTCAGATAGGGACAGTCGGTTTACATCAAAATTTTGGGAAAGTTTTTAGAAAGCTTTGGGTTCTTAGATTCGGCTG
Organism: Cynara cardunculus var. scolymus; assembly: GCF_001531365.2. Taxonomy (NCBI): domain Eukaryota; kingdom Viridiplantae; phylum Streptophyta; class Magnoliopsida; order Asterales; family Asteraceae; genus Cynara; species Cynara cardunculus. Next base: position 42,907 of record NW_020200607.1, read on the forward strand.
AGTACGGCATATCATCCACAAACTGATAGGCAGAGTGAAAGAACACTCCAAACTTTCTCTGTGTTATAGACTTCGGAGGATCATAGGAAGATCATCTGCCGTTAATTGAATTTGCCTACAACAACAATTATCACTCCAGCATCCAAGCGTCATCATACGAAGTTTTGTATGGTCGTAAGTGCAAAACGCTGTTATGTTGGAATTAGGTGGGTGAAAGACAATTAACAGGTCCAGAAATTGTTCAAGTCACTTTCGTGAAGATTGAGAAGATTGGAGAAAAGATTAAAACAGCTCAAGACCATTAGAAGAGCAACGTCGACAGACACCATAAGCCAATTGAATTCTCTATGGGAGATTGTGTAATGTTGAAAGTCTCTCCATGGAAAGGGGTAGTCAGATTCGGTAAGAGAGGTAAGCTCAGTCCATGATATGTCGGGCCATTTAGAATATGCAAACGAGTCGGTATATAAGAGAAATTTTTATAATTCCTTTATGACTACCTTTCTTTTAAGGAAGGTATATAAAAGGGAAGCTTTTGGGAAAACAACGAAAGATGCCATTTTTTGAAAGAAGTCAAGAGTGAAGGTTTTCTGTGGGTATTGCTTACTTATCTTGGAATCTGAAGTAGGAATCAAAGACTGATTCGTATTTGATATTTTCATCTTCAAATTCTGAGATTGCATAAGGTGAGTCTCGTTTAAAAATAGCATTTGAACATAGCTTCAATTACTGGTTTTATAATGTTGTAATGATGATGTATGTTTTGTAAATGTTGTATCTGTTCTTATTGATCTCCATTGACCCGTAAAATATATCTGGACAAGTACTGTCCGATGAGGGTCCTTACAGGCCAAGCTTTAACCGGTAAGGGTTTTGGGTGAATTTAGTTTTGACCGATGAGGTCTTATTGGACATAGCCTTGCCCGATAAGGTCTCTTCATCAGACACAGAGTTGTCCGAATTAGTGTAAACTTATGCGTTGACCGGTGAAAGCTTGTGTCCGGACAATTGATGTTCAATAAGGGTATGTCTGGACACTATGTTGTCCGATGATAGGTCTCCAGTTAGCTGTTCATCACTTAGAATAGTCAAGTGTTGTCCGGATATGAGTATCTGGCTGAGAATGTCCTGATATGTGTTGTCCGGATAGACTTGTCCGGACAGTATTTTCCAGATGAGACTTGGCCAATGAATTTTTTGATAAAACTTCGAGTTATTTAGTAATGAGATTTCACAATTAACGTTTAATTGGTTTTTAAACTCTTATATTATGAAAAGGGTATTTTATATGTTTCAATAAATTGGAAACGATAAAAAATGTTTCTTCCAGACGAGGTGACGTTAGTCTCTTCTGCTTTGAAACTATGTTTTGGGAAATGTTTCTTCCAGACATGGTGACATAAGTCTCGTCTGGATTGAAACTCTATTTTTGAAATGTTTCTTCCAGACATGGTGACGTAAGTATGTTCTGTTATGAAACTTTATTTTAAGAAATAGTTCCCCCAGATGTGGTGATATATGTCTGTTCTGGCATGGAACTTGGTATTGGGTACTTCCAGACATGGTGACATAAGCCAGTTCTGGTAAGGAACCCTGTTTTGGAGAAGAAATAAGGGTGGTATATCAAGGAGAGGTGTACCTATGGATATAAGGGTGGCAATTGCAGGTGTGGTTAATATTATAACTCGTGTTATTATCAGTATCAGATACAATAATTCTAAATGAGCATTTCTTTCTGACTTGATTATTTAGAGGTATTGTTCTCTTTAGAAATAATAACTTTAATGTTATTGAGAAAGGGAAAACAATTTATAACCTGAGGCATTAATTGCCTATGATTTCTAAATGATTTTTTAATGTTTGAACAAATATGATAATGATACGGAGGGACTCTGGTTAGTCTTTTAGAAGAACAAGAGGACCTCCAGTCATGAGGGATAACTTTAAAATATTTTGTGATTTTATGAACCAGAGGCTCTATATGTATTATACAAAAGCTCTTTATCTTGAAAATAATCATTTCATAATGTTTAAGCTCTGTATTTGAGCTCTGTGTCTGAGTTCTGTATTAGATCTTTATCTTTTAAAATTAAATATTTTCTTCAAATATCTCTCTAAATTAAACAAAGAACCAAAGGAGCTTTGGTTATAGCTTATTAATCTTTTAAAATCAAAATATGTCCTTTTTGGCTCAGAGACTCAATGGGTCTAGAGGGACTCTAGTTTAGTGTCGAATTGTTAAATTTTTAGTTAAATAGAGAGGCTCTCGTGATCAAGAGCAGAGGAGCTCTGACCCGTTAAGCTAGAAGAGTTTTATGGAAATTCTGTTAAGAGTTACAGAGTTTCGAGAAGTTACATTTGTGCTATATGTTGTTGCAATCTGTTGGTTTATATATTTTTGCAAATAAAAAGATTTGCATGTTCTTGCTAAAATATACTTATCTTTATATAAAAGGAAAATATAATTATTTTAAGGGATATTAAGGGGAAAAGGAAAATATAATTATTTTCTTTATGTGTTATCTGCTTTATGAAGATCAGCCTATTGCCACTATATTTTGAAGATACATGTTGCTATACATGTGATAGTCCAGGAATATTCTTTTGGAATTTTTCATATGTAAATTATGTACATATAGAATTCTTGTAATAGTGGAACATGTGTGATGTAAATTATATTTCTTTTATATGAAATATATGTTATATGCAAATATGGAGTTTGGGGTATTATAGGCTATCGTTGAGCATGAGCAAGCAATTGCCTCTGAGATCATGAACGCTCAGATCCCTGCCAAGATAAAGAGTGATCTAGAATTCTCCTATGATCCAAAGATTGTGTCACTGACAAGTCCATGCTTAAGTTTGGTACTTTTGTCTCTTCTATTCCTGACACGTCTTCATCTAGTATTATTTTGCTGAGACTCCTCTTAAAGGAACTCCTCTGAGTCACTATGCAAAGACAAAGATAAATTCATTGTCAGTGCTCCTTTTCCCAAGAAGGCCAACAAGTCAAATAGACCTAGATCTATTCTTTCAGCTTGTAAACCTTCTTCCTCAGAGACCAAGATCTCTAAACCCTCTCAGACATCTAAGCCAAAGCTGAAAGTGAATATTTCACCCAAGGTATCTAAACCCTCAATTGTCCCTCCTTGAACAAATGAGAAAGGTGTTTTTGGAGCTCGTCCCTCTTCTCTTCTCTCTAACCCCTCTGGATCTAAAACTTCTTTCAGCTTTAGGAAGTGGCATCACTATGGTGAAACTTCACATATCACCAGTAAGTGTCCTTCAGCTACCAATCTGGTCCTCCAGCTATAAAGGAAGTAGCTAAGGCTGAAAAATCAACCAACGAGAAATCAGCCACCAAACTTGTGAAAACGACTAAGGTGAAGAAGTGCACTAAAGCCTCTTCTTCATGCTCAGTGAAGATACGTGTTGAATCTGAGCCTTCAGTGTTAGTGGATGTCTCCTCTAGCTCCGTTGGACCCATTGAGAAATGAGTACCAAAGCAATCTTAATATGTTTTCTATTGCAAGAAGTCAAAGGCATCTGGTATCTTGATAGTGGATGTTCAAGACACATGACTGGAGACAAATCTCTACTATCTGACTACAAAGACGAAAGAGACCTTTCCCTGACCTTTGGAGGAAACAGAAAATGATATACCAAGGGCTTTGGAATATTAACCAACAGTGCAACCACCTTCAGACGTGTTGCATATATTGAAGGACTGAAGCATATTTTTGTCAGCATTAGTCAATTGTGTGATAAAGATTTCATAGTTAAATTTCTAAAGTACTCATGTCATGTCTACAACAAAAATGACAATCTTGCTCTTACATACTCTCATCTAAAGAATGTATATATCATAAACATGGATTCTCCCTTTATTGAGAATAGTTGTTTCCTTTCTAAAGCCTCGTCAGATATCAATTGGTTATGGCACAAACGGCTTTCTCATCTCAACTTCAAGACGTTGAACAAGTTGTCCCGAAAGGACCTTGTCACTGGCCTTCCTCGGCACTCTTTTGGAAAAGAATCTCTTTGCTCAACATGTGAAAAGGAAAAGCGGACAAAGGCTACCTTCAAATCTAAGCAAGTCTCTTCAGGCACTTCACTTCAGCTATTGCACATGGATTTATTTGGTCCTATCAATGTGCAATCAATAGTTGGAAAGAAATATACGCTCGTTATCGTTGATGAGTTTTACAGGTACACTTGGGTCTTCTTTCTCAGTTCTAAGACTGATGCACCTGAAAAATTATCTCATTCGTCAAACGCATAGAATTACTGAACAACATCAGAGTAAAATCTATCAGGAGTGAGCATGGCACTGAATTCAAAACAATATCATTGATGACTTCTTTGTTAACAAGGGAATCTCACACAACTTCTCAGCTGTCATAACTCTACAAAAGAATGGGGTCGTGAAAGGAGAAATTGAACAATTATTGAAGCCGCTTGATCAATTCTCAACGAATATCGTCTCCCTACTCAATTATGGGCTGCAGATGTCAACATGTTTGTTTTACTCAGAACCGATTGCTGATCATGAAGAGATTCAAGAAGACAACTTACAAACTCTTCTATAGTAGAAAGCCTTCTCTTAGATTTCTTCATATCTTTAGTTGTACATGCTATATCCAAAACAATAGAGATCAACTTGGAAAGTTCGATCCCAAAGCTGATGAAAGAATCTTTCTTGGATATTTTTCAATATACAAAGCCTTCAGAGTATTCAACAAACGAAGACAAACAATAGAGGAATCTATTCATGTCACCTTTGATGAGTCTCAATCAGCTAACTCTAAACCCATCTTTTAAAATGAGGAAGAGTTAGATAATTAGATGATATCTCACTATGGAGAACCTGAAGCTTCCTTCAACAATCAACCGAACATTGACCTCCCTAAAGCTGATGATGATCCATTTATCATTCCATAAGCGATTAATAACGAAGCTACCTCTTTAGGGATTGATGTTGTTCTCATTAGTCACTTGCCCCTTCTACTTCAAATATTGACCCTTTCAGTTGTTGAATCTCTTTTAGTCACTTAACCTCGATCAGTAAATGAATCGCACTCTGAGGTTCCTTTGGCAATTGAAACTGTTGTTGAAGACTTTCTTGCTAAAGCCTTAACTTCTATAGTTCAGCCTCTAGTCTCAGAAGGTTATCTTCAACCAGCTCAGCGATGGATGAAAGACCATCCAATCCATCAGATTCATGGTGATCCAAGTGCAGGTATTCAGATACGTCGCGATCTAGGTAATATTTGTCTCCTTGTCAACTTTCTTTCCCTAGTTGAGCCCAAGAAAATCAATGAGTCTATCACTGACCCGATCTGGGTCACTGCTATGCAGGAAGAAATCAATGAGTTAGATAGGAACAAAGTATGATGTCATGTGCCACGTCCATCTGACAAAACTATGATAAGCACCAAACGGGTTTATTGCAAGAAATTAGATGAACAAGGAGTTGAAACCCGTAACAAGGCTCATCTTGTTTCTCAGTGATACAAGAAAGTAGAAGGAATTGATTACGATGAAACATTCGCACCAGTGGCTAGACTCGAAGCTATTCGACTTTTTCTAGCCTATGCCGCCCATAGGGACTTTAAAGTTTGCCAAATGGATGTAAAGAGCGCTTTTATGAATGGAAAACATCAGGAGGAAGTTTATGTTGAACAACCTCCAGGGTTTCTTGACCCAAAATATCCAACTCATGTCTATCGATTAGATAAAGCTCTTTATGGGTTAAAATGGACCCTTCATTGAAGGTAACTCTGTTGGCTTGGGTCCAGAATTCTCGACCACAAGACGAAGCTATCAAATATTGGTCTATTCCCTCCTATGTTGAGGATAACCAATGCTTCTTCTACCCTTCCTTCTTCTTCTTCTCTTTATATGGTGATTAAGACTGTGGCAAACCCCCCATAGTCTATCTCAACCACCACTACCTTATTTTCCAAAAAGAGGACACAATCTGAAGCCCATCATAGTCCTTCAAAAAAGGCTAAGAAAGCCAAAAAGGGGATACCAACACTGCTAGCTGTGACCTCTCAAAAGGTCTCAATTATTGAAAAAATACTTACCCCCGAGGTACTCTCTATAACCATCCCCAGCTCTTCAGTTATCTCTTCAAATATTGTCATACATGTGGCTCCTTTCCCAACCACTTCAGTGACCCAAATCACTAAAAGTGTGAATACCAGCATCACCACTACTGATCGCTCATAATATTTCTCAGCCATCATCTCCTCTCCTCCCTCCTTGGTCTACATCACACATGTTGATGATCCTATGGTGATTGTCCCCACTATTGGTGAAACCATCACCACAGGACCTGAGGTTGCTCCTCTCGAGGTGCCTCAGACACTTGTTGTCGATCCTCAAGACGACGTATATGAAATGACCAGTGTCAATCCTTTGGATGACACTAAAGACCCCTCAGATAAACAACAAGCCTTCCCTTCTTTCTTGCATACTAACTCTTAGCCTTCCTATGTTCAATTTTCTCTTGACTCTACAGGTCCTTTAGGGAATGAACCCACAACCATAGAGACTGAAGTTGAAGTCTATGACATGGCTAAAGATGCTAAGCTACTGTTTCCCACTGTCAACATAGTTCTTATTAAAATGGACGAAGTGCACAAGGCAATGCTCTTCAAGGAAGAATTGAAAAACGACTTCTATGATGTCAAAGCTGAGGTCCGCAACATCAAAGAGTCGTTAATGGCGGTGAAGACTGAAGTCCAAGCCAACATTGAAGCTGTATTTTTTCTGTCTCACAAAGCTGATGAAGTCCAAGCTCAGCTCACCAAGCATGGTGAGCTACTTCAACAAATCTTCCAACTTCTCCAGCAACCACGCCAGTCTCTGAACCATCATTCAGAGAAGCGGATCATCAACAACTGGAAAGAGTCGTTTCTTTCAACGTTCTCCAGGCTGAAGATCTGTCCTCTCAAGATCACAAGCTAGAAGACCTCTCCTCTCATCTTAAAGACCTCTCCTCTCATCTTAATGACCTCCCCTCTTATCTTGGTAATGACAAAGAGGGGGAGAAAGAAAAAGAGGAAGAGAAAGTTGATGTTGATGATAGTGCTCCTTTGATCCCCCATGTAGATGCTCTGATCCCTTCCGCTAAGGATGCCATTAATGAAGATGATGTCATGATCACTCATGTTGATCATGAAGAGTATCCATCCACCTCTGTATTGCCAAATGTTGGTGATGAGGATGATAATGAAAATGATGATGAAGATGAGGATGCTAAACCTCAAATCCCTGATGCCTGCAAAGATATTGGTAATGATGATCAAGATGACGAAGATGATGATGACTCATGTATCCAAGTCATCCCAAGACAACCATCATTGAAGGAAATCTCCATCCGGGAACCATCATCATAAGGGGATAGACCTTCAACTTCAGGGAACTAGCAATCCAAAAGCAAGGGCAAAAGAGTGGCTGAAGGTGAAGTAGAAATTCCAGGGAACCAGCTTCCTAGGGGGAGAGACCTTCAACTTCAGGGGACCAGCAATCCTAGTCCATCAACACATCTCACATCTTGTGAAAGCACAGATGAAGGTGAAGCAGAAATTCCAGCACTCAGTAAGTCTCCTAGACAATCGGAGTGTTCAGAAGCTGATGAAGACCAAAGGAGGATTTAGCTAATAAATATCTACCAAACTAGAATAAATATCCTTCTTCGTACCTTTGGTTGTGGTAAGTTTGATTTTCTCATTGAAGGTAAATGTAAAGAGTCTCTAAAAGCTGAAGAAGAGCTGAGCCAACATCGACAACAACTGAAGGACATTTTAGAGTTAGCCAAGATTCTAGTAGCCCAAGCTCTAGATAAAGGGAAGATCAAGAAGAAAGATCCTCTCAAAGCTCAAGCCCAGCTATTATCAGAAGCAAAGATCCTCTCAAAGCTTAAGCCCAGCTACTATCAGAAGCTGAAGAAGAACATCAACAAGAACTTAAGCTGAAAGATCGAGATCTGAATTGGTGCAAACAAAGGATCGAGAAAAGGATAAGTCTCCACAAGATCTCAAATGTCACCATCAGTGGACGAATGAAGGATGGTGGCCTCCTAGTCTCAATGCTTTTTTTTCCGTGAGAATCAAGATGTTGTGACTAAGTATCCTTCATACCTCGGCTAGTATGGCTTCTATGAGTGGCTGGAGATTCGACAGGCTATCCAGATATCCAAATCCAAGCACAAGCCTCTGATTGAAGATATCCTGAATGAATTATTGAAGAAGGTTTCGAAGATCATGGAAGTTCTTCCTCTGCCAAAGAAGCACCCTCTTGAAGAAAATCTCTTTCAGAACCTGAAGATGGCCCATCCCACAAGAACGAACACGAGAAAAAATTCTCAATGAATGAACTTCTCCAAGGACCGAAAGAAGTCGGATATCTCAATGCTGAACATGTCACTCCTGTGAAGGGTCCTTATACACCCAACACAGTGCATGTGAAACCTAAGTATGGACTTATGTTCATTGACTATGAGAATCCAAGTACCTTCTTTGCGCTATAGATCACTTAGAATATCTAAGGGCTTGGCTATATGATGATTTATTTGAAAAGATGATGGAGTCGCAATATCAGAAAGAAAATGCTGAGATGCAAGAAGCTTGGAGAAGATGTACCTGAGTACATCAACTTCAACAACTTAGATTAAACGTCTTTTCAATCTTGTAAAATTATTTTCTTCTCTTTTCTTTCAGTGTATAACCTTTATGTATTAGGTCTACCGATGTTGATTGTAATAACTTGTAATATTTTTCCTTGAAAAATATTCAATAAAATTATCAATTCACTTAAAAAGATCTGTGAAAAGAGTAAATGAGACATGTATTTATGAGTTTTATTTACGTCATTCATTCAATGACACCTTTCTAGTCAGTGAATATACTTTCAGTTTCAGTTATTAATAATGTGCAAATTTATTCTTTCCTTGTAATCCTTTATAACTTAAGTAAATTTACATAGAAAATTGTATCACTAAAAAAGATCCCAAAATAGTTAAAAGGGACAAGCATTTTACTAGTACCTTTTCCTCACTAATGTAACTTAAGCAATTGTTTTTATGTTGCTTTGTCATCATCAAATAGGGGGAGATTGTTGATCATCTCTCTCAATGATTTGATGATGATTTATTTTACCTTACGAAGTGTACTATCTCTATATCCAGTGTTAGCGATCATCATCGAGTCTGTTTAGTGATTGCTAAACATGTATTGTAATTTGTTCAGAGACCATTATCCTTCAAGAAGACAAAACTCACACCACAGATCCTTCAGCGATGTCAAAGACAAAAGCTGGGATTAGAGACCAGTAACTTCGTGATCTGAGCGATTTTTCAGTGATAGCAAGCTCGTCTACATAAGTGTGAAATCTGCACAAAATTCAGCGAACACTGATGAGACCTTCAGCATCATCCTAGTGTTTAGTGATAAAATGAATCTTGTTGAGAAAGATATTTTTTTTCTTGTCCTTTTGTGCACAAAGAAAAAACCCATACCTTTCAGAGTAAAGTACAGTACGGAGTCACTCCTCTATCTCCAAACATGCTTACCTACTTTATGAAACAAGATTGTTCATATACGGTCAAAGGACTGTATACTACAACAAAGGACAAGCTTTCCTCTAAAATCTTACCACGTGCTTTGTATCTTCTAAATTACATTTAATGCAATGGGTATAAATAGCTGAGTAGTCCTTTTCTCAGTTACACTTCTTCCTTCTCTAATCTTACCCAAGAAGATACTTCTCTCTCTACTCTCTGTCTAAGAGAAAGACTTACTTTAACAAGTGAAGAGCATATTTCTTCTTATTTTATTTCTTGTAGCAAGTATTTTCTTATTGTTACCTATAATTTTGTGTATCTTTGATTATTTAGGTAGGTTTTGTATCCTATCTCTTCCGTAAAAAATCTGTAAAGTTTGTATTGATCTTCTTTATCAATATATAATTTTTAAAAGTGAAAGTTGTTGTGTTTGTATTCACCCACCCCCCCCCTTCTACAAACTGTTACATATAAACTCTTGTGGATCCGGCTGGGACCAACAGTTACAAATAATAACTAAACCTTATTTTGAATTACAGTCCATCTATAATTCAGACCATATAAATTAAGTTTTAGGCTAAATCAATTCCAAAGGATTGAAAACTACAATTTAGCCTTTCAAAAGTTATATAGCAAATAAACCTTTTCTTTTCCGTGATACACATATATATAGGGTTCTTCTGGGCTAGCACCCGGTGGAAGATCAACACCTATACGTTCATGTGTGGATCAACTATTGAGGAAACCGTTGTTGGTTTCTTAATGTCCCATTAGACACCTCACCTAATTTAAAACGGTACAAAAACACCCTATTGTGTGTGATTTAATTATATGCATCTTTGGATCCTTTGGGTTTTATTAGAAAGTTTTCCGATTTTAATTTTGTAACCAAAGTAATCTACTTTTCCGCTGCATAAACGGTTGTAAATTGTATTAGAACCCAAGAACTATTATCATCGTCGTTTTTTTAAAGGATTATATCACCGATGAGTAGCATCACCAATCGATTTTCAATAGTCACTAGCACTAACAAATCACTGAAGGTATTTCATCGACAAAATACCAACGGAATCACCTACTTTTACCAATAGGGTTTCTGCAGTCATCTATTGGTAATTCTAATTTATTTAAAAATAATAATTTCAAAAATAATTTTAAAAAGTGGTATTTTCTGTATATTTCCTAAGACTGTGCCTATAATATAATATATACTAAGATAATAAAGTTGTTCGTACAATATACACACTACCTAGGTAGGGGATCCCTAACTGGTATTGATGCATAAAATCACTAAACTACTTAAATAATTGGCCTGATTGGCTAACTGACATGTCGCTCCTCCAATTCTATAACATGTCTCTGTTCGGCCCAAGTTATGCCTTGAGCTCCCGCTGTTGTTGCTTCTTCATAGGTGTCTGGTGGTCATCCTCTATCTTATCCTGCTTTTCTTGTTACTCACTTACCTACAACTATTAAAGATTTGACAACGATCAATAAAAGTTGATATCTTATAAGAAACATATCTCTATGAAGGAAAAGTAGCATAAGATTGCACGGTGATCCAATTAACTGGATCACCGGTCATAGCATAATGGAAATCATGTGTGGTCCTAAATCCGCACATGCGGCCCTTCTTCCGACCTCAATGCCTGATCCCACAGTTGTAGATCATCAATAAGATAGGTGTTGAGATTAGAGTCACATACATCTCATTCAATAACTGTGAATACCACTCCTATAGTTTACCACAACAAAATTGATTAGTTAATTTGTAAACATTTTGGCAACATAATGACTGTAAAAATCGATATTTTCATTAGCTGGTTTTAACAATTATAGTTCTATAATAGCAATATTAGTTATAATGCTAACAATCTATCTATTTAGGCTATTGTCTCAACAGTGACATCCCACACTAATAGTATCATTACAGTTAATGTAAGTACTTTAACCAATCGTATAAAGCAAACTAATTGATTTATAAAACTTACCGCCATTCTAGACGCTTTCAGGTGAATGTACTCTTGAGCATTAGTAAATGAATCTAACATTTCCCCCTTAAGTTTCTATTCGTGTAGTGGATGGGTGCAACCCCATAACTCTTGCTTCAACAGTCAAGTTAAGTTATTAGTTATTAAGAAAATAAAAAGTATTCAAGTATATATTTTGAAACACCCTTAATCCCATTATCATTATTAAAGTATAAATTTCAGAGTTTATTGGATTATTCAGTTGCCAAAGTGGAAATATTAAGGTCTCAGTACAAGTTATTAACCACGTCGGGTTCTATGGTCTAGAAGAATGTTAGAATTAGGAGTTTTGGTGTCAAGAAGTCTGTGTAGCTTCCCATGCTACCGATACTACATGAAAACTTGCCCAAGCCTTTTAGTCACATAATAGTCAAGATATCAGCATAACACTTATAGGTGGTGCTTGTACGACATAGTAAGTGGTGCACGACCAGTTAGGGGCTCAACATCATAAATATGCATGTGATAACCGGATTCTGATTATCACCCAAGGTAAATAATATGTGATTATCTGATTAAATAATTTCGTGATAGCATGATAAATTGTTATATTTGATCATGCTGGTATGTGAAAATGTGCATAATATGAAATGCATATGTTATATATATATATATATATATATATATATACACATAATATATGTATGCATGCATGTGTGTGTGCATGTGTGCATAAGTGTATATATGGTAGTGTAAAAAAAAGAAGAGAAAAAGGGGCTGTTAGCCAACTTTCTTGATTTGGAAAGTATAAAAGGGAGGTTGAGCCTCCATATTTTCTCTTCTTGCTTGGTAAAAAGTTGTGCGACTTAAAAAGAGAAGAGTGTTGACCGGATTATTCTTAGCTGAAGATTCAAATTGATTTCATGTGTTTGATTCCAAAAGATTGATAAGGTGACTAATTTCTAAACTCTTTTGCATAAAATTATTATTGGTTTTGTATGAATCTTGTTTATGTTGGAAAGAAATCAGTCTTTTGTTCTAAGTATTTTATCCGGATATTAAACCGGACAAGGTTTGACCAGATTGTTTTAAATCGGACAAAGGTTAATCGATGTATTGTTCGGATTGTCTTAAATCGGTTAAGTGTTGATCGGATTATGATTGGTAARAAWGATTATCTTTTTACACTGAGAAGTAAGAATACGACCAAATGGTGGCCGGATTATTTTAAATCGGCTAAGTAATGAGCGGGGTATTGACCGGACTTGTTATCC
>NW_020200607.1:59986-65041 GCF_001531365.2 Cynara cardunculus var. scolymus
GATGCGTTCTGATGCAGAGAGGAAAAGTGATTTCTTATGCATCAAGACAAATGAAGCATCATGAGAAGCAGTATCCGACTCATGATATGGAGTTAGCTGCAGTAGTATTCGCTCTAAAAATCTGGAGGCATTATCTTTTGGGAACAAAGTGTCAAATTTACACAGATCACAAGAGTCTACARCAWTTRTTCAGCCAGAAAGATTTAAATATGCGACAGCGTCGGTGGATTGAACTTGTTAATGATTATGACTGTGAAATCCTTTACCACCTAGTAAAAGCCAACGTCGTAGCTGACGCTTTGAGTAGAAAAGAAAAGAGCGAAACTATTAAAACAGTGGCAATGAGAATAAGTTTAGTCCCTGATATTCATGAACAAGTTTTGAGATGTCAGAAGGAAGTTATGAAAGAAGATCTTATCAAATCAGAAAGGTTGGGTAAAATGATTTCAACCTTGGAACCAAATTACAAAGGAATTATGTGTTTTCAAGGGCGAATTTGGGTACCATATTTTGGAGATATCCGAAGTATGATATTAAATAAAAGTCATAAATCCCGATAGTCTATCCATCCAGGCACCAATAAGATGTATAGAGATTTGAAATCCTTTTATTGGTGGCCAGGATTGAAAAGAGACATAGCTCGATATGTSGAACAGTGTCTGACATGTTTACAGGTTAAGATTGAACATCAGAAGCCGTATGGAAGTCTTCAATCGTTAGAGATACCTGTATGGAAATGGGATCACACTACCATGGATTTTGTTATGAAGTTACCTCAAACTCCAAAGGGGTATGACGCGATTTGGGTAATTGTTGATCGTTTGTCCAAATCTGCGCATTTTCTACCAATAAGAGAGAAATACTCTTTAGAAAAATTACCACAAATTTACATCAAGGAAATTGTTAGCAGACACGGTGTTCCATTGTCCATTATCTCTGATAGATATAGTCGGTTTACTTCAAAGTTCTAGGAAAGGTTACAGAAAGCTTTAGGGTCTGAAATTCAATTAAGTACAACTTATCATCCGCAGACTGAAGGGCAGAGTGAAAGAACTATTCAAACTCTCGAAGATATGTTAAGAAGTTGTATTATTGACTTCGGGGGATCATGGGAAGATCACTTGTCATTGATAGAGTTTGCATATAACAATAGTTACCATTCCAGTATCCAAGCAGCACCGTATGAAGTGTTGTATGGACGTAAATATCGAACGTCGTTATGTTGGAATGAAGTGGGTGAGAAACAGTTGACGAGTCCTGAAATTGTTCAAGAAACTTCTGAAAAGATCGAACTGATCCGTGAAAGAATAAAAACAGCACAAGATCGCTAGAAAAGTTATGCAGATAATCGTCGAAAGCCAATTGAGTTTAGTATAGGTGATTTTGTGATGTTAAAAGTCTCGCCATGGAAGGGTGTCATCAGATTTGGAAAGAAAGGGAAGCTCAGTCCAAGGTATGTAGGKYCGTTCAGAATATGTAAGCGAATTGGGCCAGTAGCATATCAGTTWGAGCTKCYAGAAGAACTGAATCTAATTCACAACACTTTTCATGTGTCGAATTTACGGAAATGTTTGGTTGATCCGAGTTTAGCTATACCGTTACCAGAGATCCAATTAGACAGTAAGCTGAATTTTGGGGAAACGCCGGAAGCTGTAATCGACAGAAAGATCAGGGTCTTGCGAAACAAAGAAATAAGTCTACTTAAAATTCGGTGGAAGTTTCACAAAGGACAAGAAGCAACATGGGAATTGGAATCAAAGATGCGATCAGAATACCCATGGCTTTTTGATTAAAGGAATTCCAGGACGGAATTCTTTTGAGGGGTGGATAATGTTATAACCGGATTCTGATTATCACCCAAGGTAAATAATATGTGATTATCTGATTAAATGAATTTGTGATAGCATGATAAATTGTTATATTTGATCATGCCGGTATGTGAAAATGTGCATAATATGAAATGCATATGTTATATATATATATATATATACATAATATATGTATGCATGCATGTGTGTGTGCATGTGTGCATAAGTGTATATATGGTAGTGTAAAAAAAAGAGAAAAAGGGGCTGTTAGCCAACTTTCTTGATTTGGAAAGTATAAAAGGGAGGTTGAGCCTCCATATTTTCTCTTCTTGCTTTGGCAAAAAGTTGTGCGATTTAAAAAGAGAAGAGAGTTGACCTGATTATTCTTGGCTGAAGATTCAAATTGATTTCAAGTGTTTAATTCCAAAAGATTGATAAGGAGAGTAATTTCTAAACTCTTTTGCATAAAATTATTATTGGTTTTGTATGAATCTTGTTTATGTTGGAAAGAAATCAGTCTTTTGTTCTAAGTATTTTATCCAGATATTAAACCGTACAAGGTTTGACCGGATTGTTTTAAATCGGACGAAGGTTAATCAATGTATTGTCCGGATTGTCTTAAATCGGTTAAGTGTTGATCGGATTATGATTGGTAAGAATGATTATCTTTTTACACTGAGAAGTAAGAATACGACCAAATGGTGGCCGGATTATTTTTAATCGGCTAAGTAATGAGCGAGGTATTGACCGGACTTGTTATCCGGACAAAGATGATTTTGATTCTAAGTGATAAATCGATCAAAATTGACCGGATTTGAAGTCCGGCTAAGTCAAAATTGACTGGATTTGATGTATTGTTGTGTTTTCGATGAGAAATGTTATTTATCATAAAAAGGAAGTTTTGCAAGAAATAATTTTATATTGATAATAATTTCAATGGTTGCGGTTTATTTGAAATTATTATGTAAAAATATTTTGATGGGAAAATAAGGGTGGCATATCAAGGAGAGGTGTACCATGGGATAAGGGTGGCATATCAAGGAGAGGTGTACCTTTGGATATAAGGGTGGCATTTGTATGTGTGTTGTATGATATAACTCATTCTTTTATATCCTTTAAGACTACCGTGGTCCGAAGTCTTTATTTCTTTGTGACTTAAAGATTTAGGATCAAGGTTCTTATTGGAAATCATAGTTTGGATGTTATTGAGGAGAAAATRTYAGGTTTGGCCTGAAGCTTTATATAACCTTGTTTGGTTAAGAAATGGTTTAAAAGTGGCATTATGTGGAACCTGATTGGTTCAGAGTTTTGAGATTTGAATAAGCGGAATCCTTTGCTTGATAAATGGAAAAGATCTGGTATTACATTTCTATTTATTCATATATTTGTTATATATATGAAATGTTATTTTCCCTAAAGGTTTTGGGGATTTTTCACCCTGCAATAACATAAATAGGGTATCTGATTAGACCTTTCTGTCTAACCCTCGTTTTGTGATTTAAATTATGTGTTGCAGGAGGTTCGGACAGTAAGGGGAAGGGAAAAGTTARATATGTTCCTTTATGCGCTTCTGCTTGAAGATCTGTTTTGATTGATTAGTACAAGAAATGTATTTTGAATTTTTGGACCTTATATCTGGTCATGTTAGATTCTTGTACTAAGGGACCTGAATGGAATGATATCATGTATTTCTTTTGTATGAAATATGTGTTACATGCAATATGTGGGTTGAGGCGTTACAATGCACGACCTGTCTCATGACTTAAGGTCACAACCAAGGTCCTAAAAGGTTCTAGGCTTTTTTAAAGGCCAACTTATCTAGATTTTTGCCTATTTTTCATTGTCTTTGTCTCCTCTTGGTTTAAGGATGTTTTTGGAGCAAATGGAAAGGAGAACCTTGGAGATTGAAGATTTATGATGGGAGGTTTCAAGATCTTGACGAGGTAAATTCTTGGATGTTTTCTGCTCCATTTTGGGGATTACTATACATGGGTATGACCTAGATGAGGAATCTAGAGATGTTTGAAATCTCAAGTCTTCATTCTAGAAACTAGAGATGGTTTTGGAAACTAGTTTTAACGTAACCCAACCTGGCAAGATGAGTTTCAAGTTACTTTGTGAAAACATTATACATTTTATAATTGTCCCTATGGTTTGAGGTTCATTACTAACAGGATCCTTGAACTCTAAAGTTCATGGGTAGGGTCCTCATTGTTTCATATTTGTTACAAAGTTGGTCAAATGAATTAAGCGTATTTTGGTTTGCAGGATGTTTTCTGAAGAAGTGGAATCTGTCAATAGAATTTAATTTTGAAGAAAATGAGATTGTTTTGACCGTGCATTTGGTTGGAATGAATCAGAATGGAATCTATTAAATGATTTGGAATTAGGTTATTTAGTTGGTAGAATGTAGTAATGAGTAAACAATAAATGACTAAAGTAGCCCTTTTATAACGGTGGTGGTCGGCAGTGGTTCAGATCAATGGTGGTTGACGGTGGTTCAGATCGATGGTCATCAACCATGGTTCAGATCATTGACGGTCAACAGTGATTTAGAATGGTGGTTCAAATCGGTAGTGGTCGGTAGTCGTTCAAATCAGTGGTAGTCAACAGTGGTACGTATTGGTGGTGCTCGGTAGTGCTTCAGATCAGTGGTGGTCGGTGGGTTCAGAACAGTGGTGGTCAATAGTGGTTCAGAATGGTGGTAGTTTAGATCAGTGGTGGTCAATGCTGGTTCAGATCGAAATTGGTCGGTAGTGGTTTAGACGATGATGGTATGAGGTGGTTTAAATGGTGGTGGTGGTCGATGGAGGTTTAGATTGGTGGTGGTCGGCCATGGTTCAGAATGGTGGTGGTCGGTAGTGGTTCAGATGGAGGTCATATGCGAATGGGTAAATCAAGTAAGAAATATGGGATAATTATCTTTTTGAGAAAATGGGATGGAATGCAATTGAAGTCCTTCTCAATTGTAATGGAATGACCAAATCCATGAATGATTGAATGTGTGGAATCTCATTCCATGCCATACATAAACCAAACGCCTAAATGGAGTTTGGTCAATGAAATTGATCATTCCAATTCCTTTAGATTCCACCAGAATTTGCAAGAAGCAAACACCCCTTAAGATTTTGATGGACACCTTTTTCACATCATCTTCTCTGACATCTTTAAACTTGAAATGTGAGTTTCAGCGACACGCCTTTAGCGACAACATGTGTTGGGACTTCCGCCTCATCGTTCCCTCGAG
>NW_020200607.1:65646-72911 GCF_001531365.2 Cynara cardunculus var. scolymus
TGTAGCAATGCAGGAGCATCCCACATCGGTGAGGCTAGGGGGATTCGTCTTCCTTATAAGGAAGGGGGGATCTTACTCCTACCAGTGACGCGTTTTAAAGCCGTGAGGGGTTGTTGCCGGGAGGGGCAGCCCAAAACGGACAATATCATGTGGGCGGTTCCCTAGTATCGGTCCAACAACATGTGTCAGCAAGAAGCTATTGTGACGATATGTTGTCTCTATAAACCGTTTCTAACGATTAATTGACTTTTAGCAACCACAAAAGTCGTTGCCAAAACCCATGTTTCTTGTGGTAAATTATCTTCAACAAAAAAAACCAACAACTTCTTGATCTTCAAGCGACCCACACCGTCAACCTTCTCCACATCTATACTACAACAAATATGGTTCTCGTTTTCTCCAGCCACACTACCTCGGATTATCATCGAGCCAACCCCCATTTATGGTCACCACCTTGGAGCTGAAACCTCCATCTCCAGCCCAACCCACTCCCCTATCTTCTTTTCCCCCTTGCCCTTCACCTCTTTCCCTCACCAGTCCAATATCGTTTTACCGACAAACTCAAATTCCCATATGTTATTTTTTGGTTTACAAATTCATCCACCAACAAGTTTCTTCTTTGTTTTAGGTTCAAATCTTATCGACGAACAAACATTTTCCCTGTTTTGGGTTTAGACCTCCAATGAACAACTTTCTTCTTGTTTTGGGTTTACGTTTCTATCAACCAACACAGGATTTGGGTTGATGTGGTTGAGTTTTGGTATTAGGGTCGATTTTGTTGAGTAATGGATTTTTTGAAGTTCAAAATGGTTCCAGAATTGAGTTCTAGATGGGTTCAAGTAGTTCTAGATTTGAGTTCTAGAATCCAAACATTCAAATATTTTGATTTTTAATTTCATCTTTAGTTAAAGTTTAAGTTTGAGTTTGATTGGTTTGGGTAGAGTTTTGGAGATCAGGATTAGGATTTTGGTTAATTTGGTGTGTATGTTTGTGTCAAGATAGGTGGTGTCGGGGAAGATGATCGGATTAAAATAATGGTCAGAGAAAATGACCGAGTAAGTGGAGTAGCCGGAGAGAGGTAATGACCAAAATCACATATTTGTTTTATTATGGTTTGATACGCTTGTACAAAAACATCTAAAGAAATAAACAAATTGACTAAGATATCTCTGACGTAATGAATTTTTTTAATGAAAGTTAAGGTGAGGGCCTTATCCGTAACGAAACTAAAATCACGAGGACCATGTCCATGAATTTTAGGGTTTAGGGACCCTATTCGTAATCAAGCTTAAACCAAATGGACGAAATTTGTATTTTTACTTTATAGTTTATTTGTTGTTGATGTTTGACATACTTGTTGCATACAAATTGAGGTGCTACCAAGTTCTTACTATGTCTCAGTAATGGGGTTCTTACAAAAACAAACGATTTTAAAAACCCTTTAAGTCAAGTGGTAATAAGACTTGGGTGGTTAGGATATTTATCAGAGGTTATTCGTTCAAGCCCTATAAAATCATTGTGATTTTAATTGGTTGATCTCTAACACCTTTGGGGTTAATCAAGGTGCACAAACTTACATGAACATTCATGGTTAACGAATACGACATGAATATACAAATATGTTTCAAAATATAGGTAATTTAAAGAACAAATTGGTTAGTTTTTCTGGTACATGGTTATGGGGTTATTATCATAAATAATCACATGGAGAATTTATTTAATTTTTAGCCACCTTCAATTTTTCTCCATAAAATAGCCAAGAAAACCATAAATCAATGACGCAAGACACTTTTCTTTGTAGTTCTTTACATATTTTAATGCAGCTAGATGAAAAGTGGCCCCACCGCAAAAAAATAAATTGAGACACCACAACTTGCGGGACCACAACGACATGCCTCGACGCACAAAAAACAAGTCAAAGTTGCAGCTTGCGGTATCGTAACTTGCGACACCGCAAAGACATGCTGCAACTTACAGCACCTCAAAAAAAATGTCTTGCAACGTTGATTTATAGTTTATTGATTGTGTTACTAAAAAAAAGTAGTTTAAAGGTAACTAAAAATTAAAAATCTATTAGCCCATTGATAACTCTCAATTTTGAGAGTTATTTGTTGTTCAATACTCCTATTTTTATGTGTTTTATATGCCTACTTTGCTTCAACTTTGTATTCTTGGTCTAAAATGTTTTAAGACGTGATGAAAGGTCAAGAATTTGATTATTTTCTGAAAAATCGTTGCTGTTGGAAAAATGTCCACTGTCTGCTCACTTTTTGCCCACTTCAGTATTCTCTACAAAGTGGATTTGGATAAATTTAAATATGTGTTCTTCTGGGTATTTAAAAGAATTAATTCTGCAGTCAAATCCAAAAATCTCGCTTTATTTAGAGAAATGGGCCTTGTTGAATAAAAAATGTCTTAAAGTAGTCCTCCCTTTATTTTAATGAAAAAGCCATCTTTACCTTTTCCTTATTTTAAGGGTAAGCCAACTTTACATTTTTTCATCCTTTCAAAAAAAGGTGACAAGGCCAGAAAAGCTTACAAGAAGTGATGGGAAGTCTTTGCCCTCAAGATAAAAAAGGCTTTATTCCTTTGGGTAAAAGGGATGTCCATCTCCCCCTTTTCTCCTATAAATTGAAGCATTTACTCACTTGGAAGTAACCACCTTGGATCATTTACTCTCAACTGAAGATCTGAAGCAGTAAAGCAAGTTTAATTTCTGTATTTACTTTTAATTTCGTATTTAACTTTCAGTTTCGCTTCTGTGTATTGTATGCCCCCTTGTGGGAAACAGTGTTAGTGAAATTTCCATTCAAGTATTTCTTATGCATTTCTCTTCTTTTTTTTTTCTCTATGTTCTGTAATTTCATTATGAGCTAATCACCCCTTTGGGTGTGAGTGTGAATCATACTTAAGAACTTGAAAGCACACTTGGGTGTTGCAATTTTTATTAATTCTTAAGCTTCGTCACTTTAAGCCGGGACTTAGGCTCAACGCAGATAAGCCGATCACTTTGAAGTGTTAATATTAGATCCTTGATCCAGAGATGGATGGATTCGAAATACGGCTTAAGTGATGCACAAAGATTTGAGAGTCTTTGATAATCACGTAGAGATACGGATTCTGCATGTTTTTAGATAATGTTCAGACATTAGTCGAGATTTATACTACAAATAGATTTGAGTACAAATCTTCAGGCTAGTGGAACCATATATCTTTTTATCACTTAGCTAATTCGGCAAGCTTAAAACTGATAAAAGTGGACACTTTGTGGGGACTCTGTAGTCACAGTATATAAGAATTCTCTTTCGAGAGATTGGAGTTTTTATAGAAGTCTCATGAGTTCCTGAACTTACTGTTCCTACAATCTTCTTAAGGGAAACTTACACCCATACTCATCTTTTAATTTTAAAAGTTTATTACGTATTTTAAAGCTTTGCACCAACAAAACTCAACTCTTATTCACAAACAAAACATGCTCAAGATGTTCATGGAACTCTCTGATTCTCAGTAGTTCAGTCCTTATGGAAACAATCTTAGTACTATACCACTTTATTACTTGAAGCGATCATAGTGTCGGCGTGCACTTGCACCGCCACTGTGGGGACTTTGTGCCCACTGTGTGAACACTTACTATTCCAAGCCATCAAGTTTTTGGCACTGCTGTCGAGGACTGGCGCAATTTTTATCCTGAGATACTGATTTTCGTTTGAGCCTTGGTCATTTGTTTCAATCACATTTTCCCGTGTTATATGCCACGACTACAACACGGTGAGCTTTTACCTCATGATCTTGAGTTAGAAATAACCATTATGAGATGTAGAAGAGGTATAAATAATCAGCGAAATCCCAATTTAAACCATAACATGGGGGATAATCCACCTCCTCGAGAAGCCACGGTTAAAATTTCTGATGACAAAAATAGAGGCATACGGGATTACGCAACTCTCGAATTCGGTCAATTAGCCGCGGGAATAGGTAGACCCGTAATGACAGCAACATCTTTTGAACCTAAACCGGTAATGTTTGAAATGATTTCCACAATGGGTCAGTTTGGGGGATTATCTTCGGAAGATCTACACTCTCATTTAAAATCTTGTATAGAAATGACGGATCAATTTAAAATTCCCGGAGTCACACAAGAAGCCTTACGCTTGACACTTTTTCTTTACAAATCGAGTACGGGTATCGGATTCCCCATCGGGTGCGGGTTTTTTTGCCATCCCTAGTGCTGTTGTTTCTAAATCTGCCTCGGGCATTCATAAGCTTGATGCCATCTCTTCCTTGAATACCCAAATTGTAGCTTTAACTAATTTGGTTAAAAAAAATTTAAACTTAAATGGGGAAAAGAATCAATTTCAATCCATAATGACCAATTTATCCATGACTGAATGTTGTGTTTTCTGCGGTGAAAATCATTCTTATGAGTTTTGTCCTGGAAACCCCGTTTCGGTAAGTTATGTTGGGAGTAATGCTAGAAATAGCCCTTTTCTCCCACATACAATCCAAATTGGAGAAATCCTGGACTTCAACCCCCCGGGGAAACCCATGTCCAAAATCGACCTCCAAATCCCCCGGCATTCCATCAAGGTGGTCATTTCATTCAAGGTGGTCATCACATGTACCAAAGTGGGCAATCCTCACAATCACATGCATCTAGGCAACAAATGCATCGGAGAGTAATGGTTCACTTGAATCTTTACTTAAAGGTTTTATAAACCAAACCAATGCCACTTTGAGAAATTTTGAGACCCAACTCGGCCAATTTGCCGCTGATCTCAAAAATAGACCTCAAGGAACCTTGCCTAGTGACATGGAAACACCAAATGAACATGTCAAGATTGTGACTTTAAGAAGTGATGAGAACTTGGGAGAATCTAGTAACACAAAGGAAACATCAAATAAACCGATTTGTCAAGAAAATATTTCACATTCTTTTGACACATCGAAATTTCCAGTTTTGTTTCCTCCAACTGAAATAACACAAAATCCAGTTTTTGTACAAGAAACAACAGCTCTGCCCAGTTCCAGCACCACCCAATCTCCAGCTGACACTGCCCATAATGGGCAGAACGTGCCCACTCCCCAACAGAAAAAGACCGGCCCAACAGATATATATCTGAGATATTTACCTTTTCCAGGTAGGATGAAAGCCAAAAATGTGGATGTACAATTTAAGAAGTTCTTGGACATCTTTAAGCAACTCCACATTAACATACATTTGGTAGAAGCTATCGAGCAAATGCCTAGCTATGTTAAATTTTTTAAAGACATCCTTAATAAAAAGAGAAGACTAAGTGATTTTGAAACCGCGTCTTTGACAAAGGAATGTAGTGCTCTTCTTACTTGCAAAATTCCACCCAAATTAAAAGACCCGGGAAGTTTCACCATCCCGTGTTCAATTGGAGGAAATGAAGTAGGTCATGCCCTGTGTGACCTTGGAGCAAGTATAAATCTCATGCCTTTGTCCATCTTTAATAAATTGGGAAAAATTGAAGACATTTTGGTTAAAGTAGACAAATTTATTTTTTCGACCGACTTTCTAGTGTTAGATTATGAAGCCGATAGGAATGTTCCAATTAACTTAGGAAGACCCTTTCTTGCCACGGGTAGAACATTGATTAACGTGCAAAAAGGAGAGTTAACAATGAGAGTAAACGACCAGCAGGTGACTTTCAATGTGTTTAAATCTCTTAAGTTCAATGGGGAAATTGAGGATTGTTCGTCTATTTACTCAATAGGTGAAGATTTAGATCTAAGTTTGATAAACTGTGTCCACAGTGGAGACACTGTGGGTATAGTAGAAGACATTTGTGAAGAAGACTTACTTGAGGATATAGCTGCCTTTGAACAGTTAGATTTTAAAGATAGACCAACCCAAAGCCCATCTATTGTAGAAGCACATGACTTAGAGTTAAAACTGCTTCCTTCACATCTTAAGTGTGCATATCTTATGGAAGGAGAAAAATTGTCGGGGTGTTATTTCTTCCAACTTAAGTAGTGAACAAGAAGAAAGGTTGATAGATTTGTTTAAAGACCTCAAGAAAACCATTGGTTGGAACATAGCCGATATTAGGGTAATAAGTCCGTCTCTTTGCCAATATAAGATAATTTTAGAGGAAAATAGTGTTGGAAAGGTGCAACCTCAAAGAAGACTAAATCCCATCATGAAAGAAGTCGTTAAGAAGGAAATTTTGAAGTGGTTAGACATGGGTATCATATACCTCATTTCTAGTAGTGGTTGGGTAAGCCCGATACAATGTGTACCAAAGAAAGGTGGTACGGTAATCACCAATAACAAAAATAAACTTATCCCAACTAGGACCGTCATCAGGTGGAGAATTTGTATGGACTATAGGCAATTGAACTTAGCTACTAAGAAAGATCATTTCCCATTACCTTTCATAGATCAAATGCAAGATAGATTGGCCAGAAAAGAATTTTATTGCTTTTTGGATGGATACTCGGGATACAATCAAATTCACATTGCACCCGAAGATCAAGAGAAAACTACTTTCACTTGCTCCTTTGGAACTTTTGCTTTCTGACGTATGCCATTTGGTTTGTGTAATGCGCCGGCTACCTTCCAACGTTGCATGATGTTAATTTTTTCAGATATGATTGAGGATACCATGAAAATTTTTATGGATGATTTTTCGATTATTGGCACTAATTTTGAAAATTGTCTTGAAAACTTAAAGAAAAGTTTGGAAAGATGTGAGACTCATGACTTGATCTTAAATTGGGAAAATGTCATTTTATGGTACAAGAGGGAATCGTTTTGGGTCTCATGGTTTCTAAAAAAGGTTTAGAAGTTGACAAAGAAAAAAATAGAGGTGATAATGCAATTGCCCGAACCAACTTCTGTCAAAGGCATTCGTAGTTTTTTGGGACATGCGGGTTTTTACCGTCGGTTTATTAAGGATTTTTCTAAAATTGCAAAACCCTTATGTAACTTATTGCATGTTGACCAAACTTTTGAGTTCACCTCCAAATGTAAAAAGGCTTTTGAAACAATCAAAACTTCTTGTCTCGGCACCCATTATCATTACCCCAAATTGGGCCCTACCTTTTCAGGTAATGTGTGACGCAAGTGTCACACCCCGCTAAAGCGGAAACACGGGATTGTAACAGGCAAGCGGATCTTGTCACAGTTTAAGAGAAACAATTTACAAAAGGTCATAAATAAAAGTTTATCGACTTTAACACGATATAGTCATACAAAGATAATTACAATTTTAATCCAAAATCAGACTTAATCTATCTTC
>NW_020200607.1:74794-91668 GCF_001531365.2 Cynara cardunculus var. scolymus
TACAGTCTCTTGTGCAAAGTCACAGAGCTTCTGCACAAGGTCACAGAGCTTCTGCACAAGGTCACAGAGCTTCTGTGCGAGGTCACAAGGTCACAGAGCTTCTGCACCTAAATCCAGAGCCTCTGTTCAAGCCGACGACTACAGAACGATCGAACTCTAAGTAAGGGTAATTCTACATGCTTGGCTCCCAAGAACACTCCCGAAGAATGGTCCTAACCTGGAATCTCAAGAATGCAGAGTTGTTACAGCAAGTGATTGGGCCGTAGGTGTCGTTTTGGGACAAAGGCAAAAGAAGATTTTTCACCCCATTTACTACGCAAGTAAAAATCTTGTTGAAGCTCAGTTGAATTATATCACAACGAAAAAAAAAATTACTTGCGGTAGTATTTTCCTTTGATCGTTTTCGATCCTACTTGATTGGTACTAAAGTCACTGTTCACACAGATCATTCTGCAATCAAATATCTTTTTAATAAAGCTGATGCTAAACCACAACTTATTATATGGATTATTCTCTTACAAAAATTCGATCTAGAGATTATTGATCGCAAGGGAAGTGACAATCAAGTAGCCGATCACCTTTCTAGAATTGAAGGGAAGGTATCGAGTGGGGGAAGTCATGAGATTAAGGAAGTTTTCCCAGATGAATATGTTTTGGCCATCCAACACAGTTTTCAAAAACAACATCCTTGGTATGCGGATATTGCCAACTATCTTGCATGTGGCCTTAAACCATATCATTTTCAGGAAAATCGGTTTAAAAAATTTCTTCATGATTGCAAGCATTATTTGTGGGACGATCCATTCCTTTATAAAATGGGAGCGAACCAAATTTTGAGAAAATGTGTCCCAGATGAGGAAATCCAAGCTTTGTTAAAAGATTGTCATGCATCGTCGTACGGTGGCCATTTTGGTGGACAACGTACGGCCGCTAAAATTTTACAAAGTGGATTTTTTGGGCCCACCATGTTTAAAGATGCATTCAAATTTGTGAAAAGTTGTGACCAATGCCAACGAATGGGAAATTTGTCCCAAAGAAATGAGATTCCCTTAAAGAATATTCTAGAAGTTGAACTTTTCGATGTTTGGGGTATTGATTTCATGGGACCATTTCACATGTCTTTTAGTAATCAATACATTTTGGTTGTGGTTGATTATGTCTCCAAATGGATAGAGGCTAAGGCTTGCCCAAGAAATGATGCCAAAACGGTAATGGAATTTTTGCATAAAAACATTCTTGTTCGTTTTGGAACTACTCGAGCCTTGATAAGCAATGAAGGGACTCATTTCATAAACAAAATTCTAAGTGTCGTTCTTGATAAATACAAGATCCAACATAGAGTTGCCATAGCTTACCATCCGCAAACTAATGGTCTTGCTGAACTTTTCAATCGCGAGATTAAAAATATTTTAGAGAAAGTTGTCAAGCCAAACGGAAAGGATTGGTCGCTCAAATTGGATGATGCATTATGGGCTTACCGTACCACCTTCAAGACTCTTTTGGGCATGTCTCCGTATCAACTTGTTTTTGGAAAAGCTTGTCACCTCCCGTTGGAATTAGAAATCATTTTGGGCTATTAAAGAACTCAATTTAAATGCAAATTATGTGGGAGAGAAAAGAAAGCGCCAACTCAATGAGTTAGAAGAGTGGAGGTATCAAGCCTACGAGAATGCCAAGTTATATAAAGAAAATACAAAAGTGTGGCATGACCGTAGGATCAATCAGCGAGTTTTTGAAAAAGGTCAAAAAGTTCTTCTCTTTAATTCTAGATTAAAGCTTTTTCCCAGAAAGCTTTAATCTAGATGGTCAGGACCTTTCACTATTGTTGAAGTGGAAAATTTTGGAACAATAGATCTTTTAAACCCACATGATAATAGTGTTTTTAAAGTGGATGGTCATCGGATCAAACATTTCTTCCTGGAAGGAATGCAAAATCCAAGCCAAAAATCTCCCTAATTTTTATCATATCATCTGTTGTATATATTTTTGCTCTTTTTACTCTGTGTTTGTATTTTGCAGGTGTGCTCTCTGTAGGCATTTCATACCCACAGTCAAGATTGTTTTGAAAAAATTGATTTTTGGCGGGTATTGTCAAGATTGTTTTGAAAAAAATGATTTTTGGCGGGTATTTGTGTTATTTTCTAAAAGCAAAGAAAAGGAAAGAAAGAAAAAGAGTTAAGAAAAGAAAATGGAAAATGAAAAAAAGATGATGGTTTTTCTAATTTAGGCGGCATGGGTAGGACTTTGACATGACAAAAGCTTTTTATTATTTTATTCAAAATCTTATATGTCTGTTGGGTTTTGCATGTTGGGTAGTTTTGAGAAGGTACCAGTCGGTTTTAGAGAAAAAGGGGCGAAATTGGATTTTGCACTTCATTTTACACTCTTCATCTCCTTTGTTTCTCTCATGGCGAGATCTCGGAAACCCACCGCCGGCTGAGTTCCAACTCGCCGGTCTTTGCGCTGCACGACCGTCGGCGAGTCATCCATTGTTGTTTCCGTCGAAAAGTCTGCCGTCGAATCCGAGCCGTTGTCGCCCGATCCCATTGACTTCGCCACGCTTGCCATAGAGCCTGTCATGGCGACCGTCGGTCAAGCCATGACCGTTCGTATGAAGTACGATGAGTCCCATGTTGTTGTCACTCCGGTGAGCATTCCTCCTTCTCTTCCCCTAGTCACTAAAACCCTAACCACCACTACCACCGGCCCCTCTATTTCACTACAGTCGGTCTCACCCCTTCCACCGCTAAACCCCTTTTCCTCTCCCTATCTTTACCAACACCAACCATTTCTATACCATCACCCATTGTCTATCCTATTCGCAACCAACCATCGCAACAGCCCCCAATACCCCTTGCCTCTACACCACCAGGCACTTCCACCATCCATGACTTTGACCTACACCTTAGTGACACTTTAGGGGAAGATTTCCATTTTGATTTTGAAGAGAACAACCCGTCTAGTAATCAGGAGTTATTTCCATTTTTTGCTCCCCAACCAACTTTGGACCCCCAAGAGGTTGTTGTTCCTATTGAGGCTACATCCACTACTACCCCCAGTGAGCAAGCAGTGGCCTCTGACTCCACTTCGAGGAGTGAAGATAGTTCTAGTTCAGATTCTGAAATACCACCACCGGTGTCCAACAAGAAACCAGTTGAAGAAGGCAGTGACTTTGAGGATGAAATGGAGGAGGAGATGGAGGTTTTGGAGGTTGAAGTGCCCAAACCCACTAGAAAGCGAAAAGTTGCGACAAAGACAAAGAAAGCAGCCCTGACATGCCAGAAAGTCAGAACAGTGCCCTTCTAAGAGAGGTACAATCGCATTAAGAATATTAAAATACTTTTAAACGTGCATTTGACCCCAAGTTGGTCAATGCACTTGTGGCAATCAGGCATCATTTAGTTGCGCTTTAATAGGAGAATATGGTCGTTGTCCCACCCATAGCAAATGTGTCATGGGTTACTGAATTCTACGTGGCTGTGGAAACCACTAAAAGTGTTTCGGTTACCATTCGGGGGAAGAAAGTGGACTGGTGTGGGCCCAAGCTTAATTCGGCCCTTGGTCTTTCACCCTACCCTCCCCCCCCCCCCGTTTGTTCTTTTTCCCAAATTATGAAAGGATCCTTGGAAGTATCCAATTTGGACATTGCATTTTCCCTAACCCTTCCTGATCATGGGTGGTCTCGAGACAACAAACGCCAAATCATTTTGGCTGGCCATTTGAACAAAGAGGCCGAATTATGGTTCCAATTTCTGCGCCATAATCTGATTCCCACGATGCATGATAGCACCATATCGTGGGAACGATGTGTCCTTCTCTATTGTATTATGAGGGAAATATCGGTGGATCTGGGACCCATCATGCATGCATCTATTCGGGCAGCTTCTCAAAGGACACACTCACGATTGGTTTTTCCGGCCCTAATCACTAAGCTCATGGCCGCTGCTCATGTCCCCACTTTTGATTCAGATACTATATTTGTTGGCTCCCCTTTTTTGAGCCAAAACACTATGGATCGCCGAGAGTGAGCTTCTCGGCACTTTCTTAATTTGTAGGATCTGGTACCCGTGGATAATGTTCAGGAAGATTCGGTGGCTCCAATTCTGAATCCTCAATCAACTCAGCCACCTACTACATCGACATCTGAGCCACCGAAGCAAGTTCCCAAAGATCCTACCAATGTGGCTGGGCCTTCCAAGCAGCCCCCCAAAGACCCCCTGGCCTCCGGTTATGGCTCAGCTACATGGTTGTTTGTTTTAGCTTTGCAATGGAAGGAGACAAATTAGAAGTTAGATGCCATTCTGAAGAAGGTTGAGAGTGTTGGAGACCGAGTTACCGGCTTAGAAAAGAAAATAGCCCGTTATTAGGCCTATTCTTGTGATTGGAACTGAGTTGCACGACAAATTCATGGTTGTCAAGACATCCTGCTGACAGCCCAATTCCCACGGTTCCCGAGCGGCCTTCGCCCCCCACAAGTGCGATGCATCCCACCTCTTCACACCACCACGCTAGCCACTATTTATGTTGTTGCTATGACTTCTGTTGTTGCGGCTCCTCTTGTCACTACTATTGCTGTGCCTACTGTTGATATTGCTTATGTTGCTGCTCCTCCAGTCACTGCTTCTGCTGTTCATAACTCCCAGGAAGCAGATCGGGTGTTGTATGTTTGCAGTGAGCAGGTTTGAAGAAAATGGTTAAATACTTTACTTTTCATCAATACTTTTGAACAATATTTTTCGGTTATCATTTTGGGGTACAGTTTGATGATACACTTTTTCATCCATCTTTTGTGTGTTGCTAATGGATTTGTCATAACTTTTGTGTTAAATATTATGACTTGGTGTTGGAATTCTTTTTGGTTTGTCTAGTTCCACTCTTTTTTTAAGGTAAATCATCCTTGTGTGATTTTTTATAGTGTTTATGTTAAAACAGTGGACCCTCCTTTCGTTTGTAAACCTAAACACTTTCCCATTGAACCAAACCCGCGCCACTTATTTTGGTCCCTTTCCCTACAATTGGAACATTATTCATATTAAGTTTGGGGGGAATGTGTTCAAATATATATATATATATATATATATATATACCTTCGGAAAATTGAAAGGTATGAAAAAAAAGTAAAAAAGAAAACAAAAGGCGAAAGTCTTCAAAAAATTTGAAAACAAAAATAAAAACCCATTTGTCTAAAAAAGCAAAAATAGCCAAAGGTATGGGTCGCAAACTTTGCTGATTACTCAAAATTGAATCAATGATAATTTTTGCATCAAACCCTTTTGTAGTATAGGATAAGTTTGGGGGAGGGATATATGCTACCATTGCCGCAAACACTAGCCCTAAAAGTCCTACTAATTAACGGCAACACTATGAAGATCAAGCAGGGAAGTTGTACATCCTCTCTACTAGACGAATATCCAACACCTTCTGTAAGTTTTTGCTTCTATCTCTTTCTTTAGATTTCTTTTTCTTTATTTTATTCTCTTTTACTTGAGGACAAGTAACACCTCAAGTTTGGGGGTATGATAACTCTCAATTTTGAGAGTTATTTGTTGTTCAATACTCCTATTTTTATGTGTTTTATGTACCCACTTTGCTTCTATTATGTATTCTTGGTCTAAAATGTTTTAAGAGGTGATGAAAGGTCAAGAATTTGATTATTTTCTGAAAAATCGTTGATGTTGGAAAAAAGCCCACTGTTTGCTCACTTTCTGCCCACTTCAGTATTCTCTACCAGGCGCATTTGGATAAATTTAAATACTTGTTCTTCTGGGTATTTAAAAGAATTAATTTTGCAGTCAGATCTGAAAATCTCGCTTTATTTAAAGAAATGGGCCTTGTTGAATAAAAAATGTCTTAAAGTAGTCCTCCCTTTATTTTAATGAAAACTCCATCTTTACCTTTTCTTTACTTTAAGGGTAAGGCCAACTTTACCATTTTCATCCTTTCAAAAAAGGTGACAAGGCCAGAAAAGCTTACAAGAAGTGATAGAAAGTCTTTGCCCTCTAGATAAATAAGGATTTCTTCCTTCGGGTAAAAGGGATGTCCATCTCTCCCTTTTCTCCTATAAATTGTAGCATTTACTCACTTGGAAGTAACCACCTTGGAGCATTTACTCTCAACTGAAGATTTGGAGCAGTAGAGCAAGTTTAATTTATGTATTTACTTTTAATTTCGTATTTAACTTTCAGTTTTGCTTATGTGCATTGTATGCCCCTGTGGGCAACAGTTTTAGTGAAATTTCCATTCAAGTATTTCTTATGCATTTCTCTTCTTCTTTTTCCTCTATGTTCTATAATTTCAATATGAGCTAATGTGATAACTGGGTCTTAGTTAATTCCTAAGGTAATTAATATGTGCTTATCAGTTTACTGATTATGTGACAGCATGATAAATTGTTATATTTGATCATGCAAATATGTGAAATTTTATGCATAAGAGATTTTATGCATGATGTGAAATGCATACATATATATATATATGTGTGTGTGTGTGTGTGTGAAAGATTTATATGTATATATGCATACATATATGTGAATAGGCAAAGGTGGATGCATGAATATGCATGTGTGTATGTATGCATGCATGTGAAGGAATGGCTTAGCCGCCATACCTCTTTTGGAAAAGTATAAAAAGAGGTTGAAGCCTCATTTCTCTTCTTCTTGCCATTTTTGAAAACTTGTTGAGCGATTTAAAAAGAGAGAGAGAGAGAGATTTGACCGGATTGCTTATTTTAATTGCAAGAAGTTGGTTTCTAAAAGGTGAGTGGTTAAATGCTTTCAAAATGCTTTAAATTATGTTTTAATGAGTTTTGAAGAGTTTACTTGAATGTTGTCCAGATTAATATAAACCGGACAAGTGTTGAGCGGGTTCCAGCTTAAATCGATCAAGGCACAAGCGGTTTAAGGCTAAACCGCCCGAGGTGTTAAAATGATATAATCTTAAACCGGACTAGGGTTGAACGAATTAAGTTTAAACCGGACATGCTTTAACTGGTTTAAGGATAAATCGACTATATGTGTTAACCGGTTTAAGTTATGAGCGATTTAAGAATTTTGGAACTTATGTTGTGTTTCAATCGGAGAAGTATGAATACGACAAAAAGGGGTGACTGGTTTATTTTAAATCGGGCAATTATGCATAGTGTTGTCCGGATTTGTTATCCAGACAAAAGAGTTGGATATTTATTTCTAATAGTGTTAAATCGGACAAAGCTATGTGAAGTGTTGTCCGGATTTGTTATCCAGACAAGGTTGACCGGATTACATGTTGACTTGTCAAATGATGATATTTTTAAACAATAAATGGGAAATTTGACAAAATGAATTTGAACTGATAATAATTTCATTGACTGCGGTCTATTCTAAATGGAATTGTTTTATGAAATATCTTGATGGGGAAATAAGGGTGGCATATTAAGGAGAGGTGTACCATGGGATAAGGTGGCATATCAAGGAGAGGTGTACATTTGGATATAAGGGTGGCATTTGTGTGTGTGTTATGTAATATAACTCTTACTATTATATCCTTTAAGATTACCGTGGTCTAGAATCTTTATTTCTTTGTGATTTAAAGATTTAGGATCAAGGTTCTTATTGGAAATCATAGTCTAGATGTTATTAAGAAGAAGATACCAGGTTTGGCCTGAAACTTTGAATAAACCTATTTGATTTGAGAGGTTTAAAAGTGGCATTCTAACAATCTGGTTAGTGTAAACCTGTTTGGATTTGATGTTTTGTTTGCAAGCAGAGATTTTGGCTTGAAAAGTGAAAGGTATTGGTATTACGTTCTTACTTGTTCATATATTTGTGATATATATGAAAAGTTGATTATTTAAAGGTTTTTGGTGATTTTCACCCCACAATAACATAAATAGGGTAACTCACTAGACCGTTCGGTCTAACCCTCGTTTTGTGATTTTAAATATGTATTGCAGGAAGTGTCGACGGTAAGGGGAAGGGAAAAATGTAATATTTTCCCTATGTGAATATCTGCGTGAAGATTTACTGACGACATGTATAGTTTTGATWGATAAAACGGGTTTAGTGCAAGAATTGTATTTGGAATTTTTGGACCATGTATTTTATAATGGTAGATTCTTGTACTAAGGGACCAATGTGGTGTACAAACATGTATTTCTTTTATATGAAGTATATGTTACATGCATTGTGTGGAATGGGGTGTTACAGAAAGTGGTATCAGAGTCTGAGTTTAAGGGATTTAGGTATTCAGCAGCATGATACCTAGACTTAAACTGTTTCATTTGCATGTCAAGGGTCGCGGACATAGTTAGCACCATTGGAAATAAATATGATGRGTTRAAAGAASAGTGTGTAAGGKAAATTTTAATTACATCTGGCCAGTGTAATTATGAATTTACAGGTACACATCTGAACTTGAATACTACATTATATTTGGGAATGTGAATACGTGATTATTGACACTAAAATCTGCAGATGTCTAGCCGAACTCGGAGATCTGAAAGAACGGCTCGACCAGAATCTGAGGAAAGAGGGCAATCACCCGTTAATCTTCTGACTAGCACATTTGGAAATAGAGGTCGGGGAAGACCAAGGGGTCGAGGTAGAGGGAAAATTCAGTCTCAAGGAAGAGGTCAGACTGAAGTACATTTTGAACATGAAAAATCCCATTCTGGGAATGTTCAGGAAAGATCGGTACCACACCCGGAATATGTAACCACGGATATGTTGGCAGAGAAAATGGGGAAGTTGTGGGAAACTCTGACATCTATTATGGGAATACCAGCTAGGGTAGAAACAGAGAGAGTAAAAGTTCATCCCTTTGTACCGGTTACTCATAATATAGAGGGAGATATCAAGATGTTTTTGGCATGTAAGCCACCAACCTTTTTTGGGGAAAGGGATCCAGTGAAAACTATGTGCTGGATCAAGGAGATGGAATCTGTGTTCAACACCATTCGGTGTCCTGAAACAGATAAAGTTTGATTTGTTGTTTCAGTATTGAAATCAAATGCTTTGTTCTGGTGAGAAGTTGAATCATCGGCCAGAACAGATGTCTTACAGACATTGTCTTGGAAAGAATTTGTGAACCGATTCAAAGATCAGTTTTGTCATAAGACAGCAGTGAGACAAATGGAAGAAGATTTCTTGAAACTGGAGAAGGGAAATGGAATAGTTCGGGAGTATACCGAGAAATTCATTGAATACTCTCGATTTGCCGAGCACTATGTTTCATCAAAATCCAGGAAAATAGAAAGGTACATCTGGGGTTTGAAACCCTCAATTAGAGAGTTTGTAAATGCTATGAACCCCAATACCTTTTCACTGACGGTAGATGTGGCTGAAGTGACAGAACAAAATAAGAATTGACAATCAGAAGGAAAAGTTGTAGAGAAAAGAAAGTGGGAGGGGTCTTCATCGAACTTTCAAGGGCCGAAAACCGTGAGATATGATAATAGAGTTGATCAAAAAGTCGATGAGAAAGTATGTACGCAATGTCGACAGGTTCATCAGGGTGAGTGCAAGATGGACCCAAGAAAATGTTTTAAGTGTGGTGAAGCAGACCATTTGTCAAGAAGTTGCCTAGCTAATAAAAGATGTTTCAATTGCAAGTCTCCATATCATATTCGACCGAACTATCCATTGTTAAGAACTCCACAGCTGACAATGGGAAGTAATGCATCGGGTACTCAGGGAAGACCTACTATGAATAGAGGAGGGCAAGGAGGGGCACGAGGACGGTCCTTCTAGATGACAAAGAATAAGGCAGAGGCGTCACCAGATGTAGTAATAGGTACCTTCCTTCTGAATTATATACATGCTAAGGTGTTATTTGACTTTGGTGCAAACTTTTCTTTTGTATCACCATCGTTTGCTCAAACTGCATGCTTGAATTATGTGTTACTTGATGACGAATTAGCAGTTGATACTGCTAATAGTCAGGAAACTGTTACTAGTGTATTCAATAATTGTATTATTGTTATTGAGGGTTGTGAACTACCGATTCGGTTATTCCTTATGCCGATGAAGAAATTTGATGTAGTGGTGGGTATGGACTAGTTGGCAAAGTATCAGGCTAGTATTGTTTGCAATCAGAAAATGATCAGAATCACTCTGCCAAATCAAGGAATAATTGTTATATATGGTGATCGTCAAAATCACCATACTAGTATTTTGACTGTGATGAAAGCTCAGAAAAGTATTCAAAAGAAGTGCCACGGATGTTTAGCATATGTAATTGATATGAAGAAAGAGAAAGGAAAAGAAGAATCAATTCCAATTATTAATAAATATCTGGAAGTCTTTCTAGAGGACTTATCTGGACTACTGTTGTATTAAGTAATCGAATTCCAAATTGATCTCGTACCAGGGGCTACACCAGTAGCAAAGGCACCGTACCGATTAGCTCCATCTGAATTGAAAGAATTGGTTGCACAGTTGAAAGATCTGACTATTAAGGATTTATTAGACCCAGTACTTCACCTTGGGGTGCTCCAGTCTTATTTGTCAA
Source organism: Cynara cardunculus var. scolymus (assembly GCF_001531365.2). Taxonomy (NCBI): domain Eukaryota; kingdom Viridiplantae; phylum Streptophyta; class Magnoliopsida; order Asterales; family Asteraceae; genus Cynara; species Cynara cardunculus. Next base: position 85,280 of record NW_020200607.1, read on the forward strand.
AAAGAAAGATGGGTCTATGCGAAAGTGTATAGACGATCGTGAATTGAACAAATTGACGATTAAGAACAAATATCCTTTACCAAGGATTGATGATTTGTTCGATCAATTGGTGGAAGCAAGTTATTTCTCCAAATTTGATTTATGATCGGGATATTATCAATTAAAAATCAAGAAGGAAGACATTGCTACAACAGCTTTCTGAACTAGGTACAGGCACCACGAATTTTTAGTTATGCCTTTTGGCTTAACTAATACGCCCGCACCCTTTATGGATTTGATGAATAGGGTATGTAAGGAATATCTTCATAAATTCGTTACTGTATTTATTGATGATATTCTTATATACTCTAAGACAGAAGAAGAGCACGCGGACATCTTCGCTTGATACTGGAATTGTTGAAAAAGGAAAAGTTGTATGCCAAGTTGTCTAAATGTAACTTTTGGTTAAGAGAAGTTCAGTTTCTGGGTCATGTCATATCAGAGGAAGGAGTAAAGGTAGATCCAGCTAAAATAGAAGCAGTTGTAAAGTGGGAAGCTCCGAAAACTCCTTCTGAAGTCCAAAGCTTTTTGGGACTGGCAGGTTACTATCTTAAGTTCATTTAGGATTTTTGTAAAATAGTCGTGCCATTGACCAGATTGACTCGGAAGAATATTAAATTTCAGTGGGAAAAAGAACAGCAAGAGGCTTTTCAATTATTAAAGGATCATCTTTGCAATGCACCAGTGTTAACCCTACCTGATGGATCTGAAGATTTTGTGGTATACAGTGATGCTTCAAAGCTGGGATTGGGATGTGTTTTGATGCAAAGAGGAAAAGTAATTTCTTATGCGTCGAGGCAATTGAAAGATCATGAGAAGCAGTATCCAACTCATGATATGGAATTAACTGTAGTGGTGTTTGCTTTGAAAATTTGGAGACATTATCTTCTGGGGACAAAGTGTCAGATTTATACTGATCACAAAAGTTTGCAACATTTGTTTAGCCAGAAAGAATTAAATATGCGACAGCGTCGGTGGATTGAACTTGTAAATGATTATGAATGTGAAATCCTTTACCAACATGGTAGCTGATGCTCTTAGCAGGAACGAAAAGAGCAGAACTATTAAAGTTGTAGCAATGAGAATGAACTTGGTCCTTGATATTCGTAAAGAAATTCTAAAATGTCAGAAATAAGCCATGAGAGAAGAATTTGTCAAAACAAAAAGGTTGCGTAAGATTATTTCAACCTTGGAACCAAACAACGAAGAAATAATGTGCTTTCAAGGGCGAGTCTGGGTACCGTGTTTTGGAGATATCCAGAACACTATATTAAATGAAAGTCATAAGTCTCGATACTCTATTCATCCCGGTACCAATAAGATGTACAGAGATTTAAAATATTTTTATTGGTGGCCAGGATTGAAGAGAGACATAGCCAGATATGTGGAACAACGTCTAACATGTCTATAGGTTAAGATTGAACATCAAAAGCCCTATAGAAGCCTTCAAACTTTGGAGATACCTGTATGGAAATGGAATCATAATACAATGGATTTCGTCATGAAATTACCTCGAACTCAAAAGGGGTATGATGCAATCTGGGTAATCGTTGATCGCTTGTCTAAATTTGCACATTTTCTACCTATAAGAGAGGGATACTCTCTAGAAAGGTTGGCGCAAATTTATATTAAAGAAATTATAACTAGACATGGAGTTCCACTATCTATTATCTCTGATAGAGATAGTCAGTTTACTTCAAAGTTTTAGGAAAGTTTGCAAAAAGCTTTGGGGTCTGAAATACGACTAAGCATAGCTTATCATCCGCAAACTGACGGACAGAGTGAAAGAACTATCCAGACTCTCGAAGACATGTTGAAAAGTTGTATTATTGACTTCGGAGTATCGTGGGAAGATCATTTGTCATTGATAGAGTTTGCATAAAATAACAGTTATCATTCCAGCATCCAAACGGCACCATGTGAAGTATTGTATAGACGTAAATGCCGAACGCCGTTATGTTGGGACGAGGTAGGTGAAAGACAGTTGATGGGTCCTAAGATTGTCCAAGAAACTTCTGAAAAGATTGAACAGATCCGTGAAAGAATTAAAACAGCACAAGACCGCCAGAATAGTTATACTGATAATCGTCGAAAGCCAATTGAATTTTGTGTAGGTGATTTTGTGATGCTGAAAGTTTCGCCGTGGAAGGGTGTCATCAGATTTGGAAAGAAAGGTAAGCTCAGTCCGAGGTATGTTGGGCCATTCAGAATATGCAAACGAATCGGGCCAGTGGCATATCAGTTAGAACTACTAGAAGAACTAAGTCTGATTCAAAACACTTTCCACGTATTGAATCTGCAGAAATATTTAGCTGATCTGAGTCTCACTGTACCATTACCGGAGATTAAACTGGATGATAAACTGAACTTTGTGGAAACACCAGAACATGAGATTGACCGAAAGATTAGAGTGTTAAAAAACAAAGATATCAGTTTGGTTAAAGTACAGTGGAAGTTTCACAAAGGACCAGAAGCGACATGAAAACTGGAATCGGAAATTAAATCAGAATAACCATGGCTCTTTAATTAAAGGAATTCTGGGACAGAATTCTTTTGAGAGGTGGATAATGTGATAACTGGGTCTTGGTTATCTCCTTAGGTAATTAATATATGCTTATCTGTTTACTGATTATGTGACAGCATGATAAATTGTTATATTTGATCATGCAAATATGTGAAATTTTATGCACGATGTGAAATGCATATACATATATATATATATATATATGCAAAATTTATATGTATATATGCATACATATATGTGAATATGCAAAGGTGGATGCATGAATATACATGTGTGTATGTATGCATGCATGTGAAGGGGCAGCTTAGCCGCCATACCTCTTTTGGAAAAGTATAAAAAGAGGTTGAAGCCTCATTTCTCTTCTTCTTGCCATTTTTGAAAACTTGTTGAGCGATTTAAAGAGAGAAAGATTTGACCAGATTGCTTATTTGAATTGCAAGAAGTTGGTTTCAAAAAGGTGAGTGGTTAAATGCTTTCAAAATGCTTTAACTTATGTTTTATTGAGTTTTGAAGAGTTTACTTGAATGTTGTCCGGATTAATATAAACCGGACAAGTGTTGAGCGGGTTCTAGCTTAAATCGATCAAGGCACAAGCGGTTTAAGGCTAAACCGCCCGAGGTGTTAAAATGATATAATCTTAAACCAGACAAGGGTTGAACAGATTAAGTTTAAACCGGACATGCTTTAACCGGTTTAAGGATAAATCGAGTAAATGTGTTAACCAGTTTAAGTTATGAGCGATTTAAGAATTCTGGAACTTGTGTTGTGTATCAATCGGAGAAGTATGAATACGGCAAAAAGAGGTGACCAGTTTATTTTAAATCGGACGATTATGCATAGTGTTGTCCGGATTTGTTATCCGGACAAAAGTGTTGGAAATTTATTTCTAAAAGTGTTAAATCGGACAAAGCTATGTGAAGTGTTGTCCGGATTTGTTATCCGGACAAGGTTGACCGAATTACATGTTGACTTGTCAAATGATAATTTTAAACAATAAATGGGAAATTTGACAAAATGAATTTGAACTGATAATAATTCCATTGACTGCGAGATATTCTAAATGGAATTGTTTTATAAAATATTTTGATGGGGAAATAAGGGTGGCATATCAAGGACAGGTGTACCATGGGATAAGGGTGACATATCAAGGAGAGGTGTATATTTGGATATAAGGGTGGCATTTGTGTGTGTGTGTTATGTAATATAACTCTTACTATTATATCCTTTAAGATTACCGTGGTCTGGAATCTTTATTTCTTTGTGATTTAAAGATTTAGGATCAAAGTTCTTATTGGAAATCATAGTCTAGATGTTACTAAGAAGAAGATAACAGGCTTGACCTGAAACTTTGAATAAACCTATTTGATTTGAGAGGTTTAAAAGTGGCATTCTAACAATCTGCTTAGTGTAAACCTGTTTGGATTTGATGTTTTGTTTGCAAGCAGAGAATTTGACTTGAAAAGAGAAAGGTATTGGTATTACGTTCTTACTTGTTCATATATTTGTGATATATATGAAAAGTTGATTATTTAAAGGTTTTTGGTGATTTTCACCCCGCAATAACATAACTAGGGTAACTCACTAGACCTTTCGGTCTAACCCTCGTTTTGTGATTTTAAATATGTATTGCAAGAAGTGTCGACGGTAAGGAGAAGGAAAAAATATAATATTTTCCCTATGTGAATATCTGCGTGAAGATTTACTGACGACATGTATAGTTTTGATAGATAAAACKGGTTTAGTGCAAGAATTGTATTTGGAATTTTTGGACCATGTATTTTATAATGGTAGATTCTTSTACTAAGGGACCAATGTGGTGTACAAACATGTATTTCTTTTATATGWAGTATATGTTACATTCAATGTGTGGGGTGTTACAGCTAATCACCCCTTTAGGTGTGGGTGAGAGTCAAACTTAAGAACTTGAAGGCACACTTGGGTGTTGCCATTTTTATTAATTCTTAAGCTTGGTCACGTTAAGTCGGGACTTAAGCTCAACGCAGATAAGCCAATCACTTTGAAGTGTTAATATTAGATCATTGATCCATAGATGGACGGATTCGAAATACGGCTTAAGTGATGCACAAAGATTTGAGAGAGTCTTTGATAATCACATAGAGATACGGATTCTGCATGTTTTTAGCTAATGTTCGGATATTAGTCGAGATTTATACTACAAAGAGATTTGAGTATAAATCTTCAGGCTAGTAGAACCAGATATCTTTTTATTACTTAACTAATTCGGCAAGCTTAAAACTGATAAAAGTGGACACTTTGTGGGCACTCTGTGGGCACAATATATAAGAATTCGCTTTCGAGAGATTGTAGTTTTTATAGAAGTCCCATTAGTCTTTGACCATATTGTTCCTACAATCTTCTTAAGGGAAACTTACACCCATACTCATCTTTTAATTTTAAAAGTTTATTACGTATTTTAAAGCTTTGCACCAACAAAACTTAACTCTTATTCACAAACAGAAACATGCTCAAGAAGTTCATGAAACTCTCTGGTTCTCTGTAGTGCAGTCCCTGTGACGATATTGGTACTATACCACTTTATTACTTGAAGTGATCATAGTGTCGACGTGCAGTTGCACCGCCACTGTGGGGACTTTGTGCCGACTGTGTGAACAATTTCGATTCCAAGCCAACACCCATGTTATTATTTATGGCAATAACCCTTGGTTATGTCAACAATGGCTTTAAGAAGATAATAAACGTTCATTATTTTTGGTAATTTGCTTTTGAAGGCTTTCATTATTATTGCCAACTATATTACATCTCAAAATATGTATCCTTTTACCTAATGAAGCTTGTAAATATCGATTGATATATGATTTTATTGACTTGATGTTAGAAATTTGTGTTTATACTTTAAATGCAAGACAAGAAAAGCCAAGGTTTATTAAGCCATAACGGTACGTTCGATATACGGATGATAGTAGATATGATGGAGTGGATAATTGTTGTTCCCAAAATCATACAAATCAGATTTAATCTTCAAAAATAGGAACAAGATTAGTAGAGAGAGAATTTCACCAAATATTGTCTTGTATTTCTTGAGAGAAAGTACAAGATGATTAACAACTAATCTGAAAATTATGAAATGAAGTAATGACAATTAAGAGACTAAATCCTATTTATACTAAGGAAATAGTAAATGCTAACTATTACAAAAACATTACAATGGGAGAACTTGAATACAACATTTAAGCATAAACTTGAACCCAACAACAGTTAAGAGTGTGATCGTCCTGTGAAAAAAATATCATATTTTCTTTTAAGGTTTTTATATAAGAACATCTCAACGGCTAATGCTACAATTTTAAAAAAAAAATGAAAGTATCAAAAATCTAAATCTGTAAATAATATCCAACTCTAACAGCTATTTTATTTTGACAACTATAACATTAATTATATTATTAAAATATTTCATAATTATTATCATAATACACTTTTATAAAAGCTTTATATAAAAAGTTAGGGTTAAATACATGAAATAGTAACCTACTTTCATAAATTTTTTTATTATAGCATTCTACTTTTGTTTTTCTTTATTACAACAATGTAATTTCAAATTATTTTTTATTAAGGCGTCGTACTTTAAAAAATATACTTATAATAGCAATAGCTAACCTGTTACCTTTTAAACCGGTTAATTCATTGACTTTTTTTTTCTTGTGTGGCTTTAATGAGGTGATGTGGATGTCACATCATTTTGATGGCTTAACTAAAATAAAAATAAAAATCTATTTTAAATTATTATTAGTAATTTTAATTGCTATTATCTAAAAAAAATTAATTTTTTTGACTTTTTCTTTTTAAG
>NW_020200607.1:91878-97659 GCF_001531365.2 Cynara cardunculus var. scolymus
TTAATATATTTATATGTCAAGTAAAAGTTTTTGAATAAATATAATATATGTTTTAAAAGATAATATTTTTTTTGTAAAAAATGAACAATTCTTATTTTCCTTTTATCAAAAAACACATATTTTTTAAAAATATTAGCGAGATAAGTTGAGTTGTACTAGTTTTATTGATATTAGTATATTAATGAATAATTTAAAATTTTTTTATTTCATTTAATATATTTATTAAATAACATGTAAAATATCTAAATATTAAATTAAAAATAAAGTTTTTATTAAAAACTAGTAGATGTTATAATAAAATAATTTTGAAAGTACAATGATGTAGTAAGAAAGTCACGTCACTATAGTATATGTGGACAGCCTACGTGGACAATGAGGTGGCATGGAAACATGATATAATGGGTAAATTCAAATAAAAAGGTTACCCAATATTATAATCGGTAAATTTTTCAAAGGACAATGTCCTAATAAAAAATAGTTTGAAAGTAAATTGAAGTTATAAGAAAAACTGGAAGTACAATGCTATAAAAAAATTTATGAAAGTAGATAGTTATTTTGTGCATTTTGTCCAAAAGGTTATAACACATTCAACTTCAATGTTAAAAAATATTAAAATAATATCTCTCTTCTCGATATTATATTTTAGATATTTCTCGAAGTTTAATTTTTTTTTTTTAAATTTTGTCTTCATTTTAGCATAACTGTTGGAGGAAAAAACCTTACTCCAACACTAGTACTTATTACCAATATTGTATTTGAATCGGGTTTCGTTGAGAAGCGTAAAAAGGGATTTCCACCATTTGATGCACCAGATCAATCTCCATATCAAACGCGATTCTTGAGCATGTTCGGGGCTAAAAGTGATCAACGGTCGAGATCTCTTCTTACACTTTTCAGATTAATTAACCCTCGTTATCACAAGATGATTTGACTTTTGTGCGTATCCCTATTTTCCACTTTTGTCCCGATAAATTATTGTAACTCTACCCCCCTGCGTGACTTCTTGTTTCCAGAGAGGCGAAATTCAAGAATGGTTAGCAACTCTCTACACAAGATTTTGTCCATAAATTGACCTTGAAATCTCATCATTTCCAACACAAAAATCCCACAAATCAACCCTACTCCTCTGTCAAAGATGTGGAGTTTCTTCTCATTTGACGTTTTCATTTACACATCACTCTTGTTTCTAGGTGCTGCCTTTCTCCTCATTAGATTTCGCACTCGTACACTACCAACCACCATAAAAAAACCGCCACCTTCACCACCCCGGTTGCCTATTATCGGCAACCTCCACCAGATGTCTGAACTCGTCCACCACTCGTTTTTCTCTCTAGCAAGACGTTATGGTGACTCACTCATGCTCCTCTACATAGGATCAGTCCCATGCCTCGTGGTCTCGTCAACCGAAGCAGCGCGTGAAATCATGAAAACCCACGATATCGCATTCGCCAGCAGGCCAAACACAAGGATGTTTAGAGCTATCTCGTATGATCTCAAGGAAATAACAGTGGCTCCTTATGGTGAATACTGGAGGCAAGCAAAAAGCATTCTAACCCTCCAGCTTCTAAGTAACAAAAAGGTCCAAACTTTTGCTGGATTGAGGGAAAAGGTAATCAACGAATGCGTGCATAAAATCACCCACTGTTTCTTGTCTAACAAACCCGCGGATTTAAGCGACTTGTTTAGCTCACTTACAAATGATATTACATGTATGGCTACGTTTGGGAGGACTTATAATGAAGGGGAGATTGGGAGGAAATTCAAGAAGGTTTTACAAGAGTTTTCGGAGGTACTTGGTAGCTTTTACTTTGAGGATTCGATTCCTCAGCTTGCGGTGCTCGATCGTGTTAGAGGTTTGAGTGCTAAAGTCGATAGGGTTGCAGTAGATTTTGATGAGTTCTTGCAGGGTGTAGTTGATGAGACCTTATCCAAGAGAAGCAGAAACCCTAATCCAGTTGGTGAAGATGGCGTGGAAACTTTCATTGAAGCACTGCTCAATGTTCAAAAGGAAGATATTATTGGCATCACCATTGACGCAGATGTCATCAAAGCACTCCTCTTGGTATATCTTTTCATATCTAGATCTTAGTCTTCATCTTTTGTCATATCACTATAACAAATCATAGGCTCCTTTATAAGATTTAAGATTATAAAATTAAACAATGGTTCATCTAGAGTGTAAAGGTGTTACAATACAACAAAATCGGGTATCTAAGCCATCAATGGTGTCTAACGGGCCGTTAACCAAACACTTACCCCGGTCGGTAAAATCTAGCACTATCATTTACTTACCAGATAAGAATTTTGTTCATCAAAGCGGTATCGTATGCAAGAATTTACCTTGTAAGTTGTAAACGCTTACCGTGGTAAGAGTCGTCGCTGGGTAAGAATCTTGGTCATTGTCTCGTTTTTACCAGGTAAGGTAAGGTAAGGTAAGGTAAGGTAAGATAAGATTCTTGGTCATTATCATATTCATCCGATAAGGTAATGTGACTTAGTGTTTCCTTATCCGAGTAAGCGTGAAGTAAATAACCCTAAATGTCTTAATATACCATTTTATAAGATTTTAGTTTAGAGAAACAAAATAAATTTTTTATCTAAAAGTATTGTAAGAAAAGTAATAGGATGTTTTTGGGTGTGTTAAAAGATTTTTAGAACATTTTTTAAATAAAGTGTCATAAAACTATTTTATAAGACATTTTCCATATGTCTCTACAAACCTACCTTTTATGTAGGACATTTGTTTTATAAAACACTCTCTAAAATAGCTAATGTGATAGTTTATGTAGAAAAATATTTTAAAAAACTTTCTATAAAACATTTTAGCTTATACATTAATTTAAATTATTTTATTATTTGGTCTAATAATTTAAGTATTATAAAACAGTTTATTAAAATACTTATACATTGTTAACAGTCTATAAAACGAATTTTGTTATAGTGTCAATTGACGCTTTTTGGGTGTTCCAACATGCTTTTTAGAAATGCTCTATATTAGTTTTTTTATAAGAAATTATTAGAAAACAATATTATAAAAACAAATGTCCTTTGAAACAATGTTTTAATAAGAGAGTTTCCAAAAATGTTCTCTAAAAGAATAATACGACATGTTGTTTAAAAAATGTATTGAAAGGCTTGTTAGAACGTGAAAATACGTCCTAACATTCTATTGTAACACTTTTAGTAGTACGTACAATTAATTTATCTTATAAAGCAAAATAGCATATTATAAGACATGTAGATACATTTTTATCGTCCTATAGAGTGGTTTTATAGTGTACATTTATATAAATCTAGCCACTGAAACTAATTTCTTTGATTGTGTACGTAGGATGCGTACGTTGCTGGTACAGATACATCATCATCAGTGCTTGAATGGGCAATGACTGAGCTACTATTACATCCCGATAGCCTTAAGAAAGTCCAGAATGAGGTGCGGGAGGTCCTTAATGGGAAGAAAGACATAACTGATGACGATTTGGAGATGATGACGTATCTTAAAGCCGTAATCAAGGAAACCACTCGTCTCCACCCTCCCCTTCCGATTCTACCACCACGAGTTGCACGCCATGATGTCAAAGTAATGGGGTACGATATTGCAGAAGGAACAAGGGTATACGTGAACATTTATGCAATTATGAGGGATCCTAAAGTGTGGGATCGACCCGATACATTCCTACCAGAAAGATTCTTGGATTCGCCTATTGATTTCGTAAAGCATAATTTCGAGTTACTTACTTTTGGTGCTGGAAGGAGGGGTTGCCCAGGAAGGGTGTTTGCCATGGCCATCAATGAGAAGGTTTTGGCTACGGTTCTACACAAGTTCGATTGGTCACTGCCAAATGGAGTTAAGAGAGAGGATGTGGATATGAAAGAAACTTTTGGTTTGGCTAATCACAGAAAGGTTCCGTTGTTAGCTCTTGGGAAACCTTTCTCTCCATAGATGATGCCATCAATTCTTTCTCTTTTCCTCATGGTCATTTTAATAAAATAAAAACTTCAATGATACTTTACAATGGAGTTCCTTTTTAATAAAAATCTTAGGTGATGTTCGGTTTGTTTTCTGTTAAGATCACCTATATGGATATAGTTGGTTGTATCGATATAATTGCCTATATATTAACAAATAAGTTGTTTTTCGGTTGTTGTGCTAAATAAACAGTCTGAATGTCAGAAGTGACCATTTTACCCGGTATTTATTTGTGTCTGAATAAAACACAATTTGATAAAACTGTTGAATAAATGACTTTTTAATTGTAAATTTTTGCGGATCAATTTTATTACTTCAGGTACCGATAACAAGAACAACTCTAGATCAAATGAAACCAAAATGTTGAATCAAATTTCATTACAAGAAAAATAACCTTCAAAGAAGGTATCTTTTTGTACTTAAAAGTCTTAAAAGCTTCTCTAAAGCCTTTAGATAAGCTTTTCAATTCTGTCAAATAGCTTATCTGTATAACGGTAGGTAAAGGTTTTAAGAAGGGTTTCCGGAGAGTGCGTTTTTGTTAGCCTTTAGAGACACTTATTTGAGGCTTTAGATACACGTCCAAAACTTCTCTTATGGTTAGTCAACTTTTTATTCAAAGCTTCTCTAAAAGTATATATATTAGTGAGGCTTTTAAAGTATTTATGACGATTTATAAGAGTTAATAAAAGATACTTTTAGATAAGGTAATGGGAAAGCTTCTCTAAAAATATTGGCTTTAGTGACACTTTTAAAAAATCTTCTCAAAAAGTCCTCGTTAGTTACACCTACAACATATTCTCTAAATATGATATTTAGATACACAAACTCAAAATCTTCTCTAAAAAATATCTTTAGTTACACTTTTAAAAAATCAATTCCTTCTCTAAAAATATATTATATATTTATTTCATCCATAATTCAGCTACATATATATATATATATATATATTATAATAAAATTAAACTAATACATATAAATTAATCAGGAACAAATTAATAATAATCTCAAAACAATTTAATATATATAAGAACCATCCAAATTTAATATTCAACTAGTTCATATATCGTCTAAATTGATCAACAAAAAGACATCCAAAATCATCATAGCATGTTTAACGATCTTGMGTCTTCGAACGTTGGTCTTGAACAGTTAATGAAGATGAAAAACTTGGAACTGACCGGCCGGATACAATTGACCTCACCATTTATCGCAACTCAGGGACTTCATCCTTTATAAGAAAGAGCTCGGATTTGGTTGAAGCAAGCTCGGACTCTGTTGAAGCAAGTCGATTAGGCATCTCGGTGTGGCTCAATCGACCTGACGCACCGGTGCTATGTCGCGAACTCGAAGAATCGCTCCTAGTGCTCGGGACCCTAGACCATCCCCAAATATATGCAGGTCTTTTACCTAAGACTTGTTGCATAATCTCTAGATCACCCGGAGGATTTTTTGTTGACTCAGTTTGCCGCTTAATCTCTACCATGTTCTCCTATGGACATAAAAATCATACATATAAATCTTAGTGATTTATAAAACGATGAAGACATGCAAAAGAGTTCGTTAAACGTAACTTACATATGAAGTGCGAGAATAGTCATTAACCCAACCCTCTTTTTCTCTATAATGCAACTTTCGAAAAGTCTCTATCTCACCTATAAGAGGATTGTCGGACAATCCTCTATTTCGAAAATGGTGATTTGGGGTGCTCACTGTACCGTTTATGTAACACCTCGGTTACGATTTCACCAAAACATAACATACGAGATATCATTTTCTAAGTAAACCACCAAAAGCTAATTATACTTTAATAA
>NW_020200607.1:99309-100932 GCF_001531365.2 Cynara cardunculus var. scolymus
AGAATGGTTATTTTCATGAGGAATCAGAGAGGCTCTGATTGTTCCTTGTAAGGAACTAGAGGGGCTCTGGTTGGTCCTCATCGTTTGACCAAGAGGATTCTGGTTTTTTGATTGAAAGGATGAGCAAGTTTTTACTAAAGGTTTTATTTATATTAAAGGTTTTGTATCTATTGTTAAGATTTTCTATGTCAAAATCATATTTTAAATATTTAAGAAAAGAATTTTATACTTAGTCTTTTTATGAAAAACAGTCCACAGAAGCTCTGGTTAAGTGTTGAACCAGAGGGGCTTTGGTTGGTCATGTCTTTGGAACCAGAAGCTCTGGTTAGTACAACCAGAGGCTCTGGTTGAACATGAAGTTTTTTTTTATAAATTACTCGTTTATGAAAAAGGTTATCTTTTGATTAAGAGTTTATCTAAATATTATTTATATTAGTGAAGTTTTGATTTTAACATGGGGCTCTGGTCATGAGGAGCAGAAGCTCTGGTAGAGAGACCAGAGGGGCTCTGGTCCTAAATGTCACAATATTTTCTAAGTCTGGATAGTTGAACCAGAGGCTCTGGTCGAGAGACCAGAAGCTTTGTAAAAGACCAGAGGGGCTCTGGTCAAGAATGTTTAAAAAAAAATTTCTAAGTGTTATTTGAGACCAGAGGTTCGATGGACCAAAGCAGTATGTTTTCAGTTTTGCTTCATAAGATGTTTGATTTGAAATAAGTGTTTTGGTGATCTTCACCCTGCATTACATAGAAGGGAATCTCACTAGACATTCATGTCTAACCCTCATTTTCGTGTTTCCAAAATTATGTGTGCAGGTAATGATAAGGGGAAGAATATTGTGTGAATTACTTCCCTATTTGCTTATCTGTTTTTGGGAGCATAAATGATAGAATGCAAGAGCTTGTACTTTTGGAATTCTTAAGCTGTGTATTTTATATTATAGACTCTTGTATCGAGGACTTATGTGGGGAAAACATGTACTTTATATATAAAATATGTGTTATATGAAATGTGTGGATTTGGGGTGTTACACTTTAACATTACCATGTCGCCAACTGAAAACTCTATTGGCCGTCGCCGTTTGTCGGCATATGACTTCTGTCTATCTTGTGCCGCCTTCATTATTTCACGAACGATTTGAATCTTTTCATGAGTATCTTGTATCAATTCTGGACCAGCCAAGACTTTCTCTCCTGTTTCATGCCAACACAAAGGTGTACGACACTTTCGCCCGTATAACGCCTCGAATGGTGCCATCTTGATCGATGCATGGTAACTGTTATTATATGAAAACTCCGCTAATGGCAAATACTTGTCCCAACTACCTCCAAACTCTAGTACACACGCACGTGACATATCTTCCAAGGTCTGAATCGTTCTCTCTGTCTGTCCATCGGTCTGTGGGTGATACGCTGTGGTAAGAGCAACACGCGTCCCTAACTCTCTCTCATGCTCGTCCAAAAGTTTGAAGTGAAACGAGTGTCACGATCTGAGACTATTTTAACTGGTACACCGTGCCTAGCAATAATTTCATTCAAATATAACTGTGCCCACATATTAATTGAATAGGACTCGCGAACAGCAAGAAAATGAGCACTCTTCGTCAGTCTGTCTACAATAACCCA
>NW_020200607.1:103137-104573 GCF_001531365.2 Cynara cardunculus var. scolymus
AAGCCGTGTACATCAATAGGTATCAAATCAACTAGAAATTCATGATCATCTAACTCTATCACACAATCTCTATAAACTCTATCAGCTATCAAAAATACACCGTTAGCTATGCTGATAGCAAATGGTGTAGAAAGCAAACAAGGCACCGAATTCATATAACACATATAGTGATGTGACACAAAAGAATTCGTCGCTCCAGAATCAAACAATATATGCGCACGTCGAGAGTTTACAAAGAAAATACCAGTGACAACATCGGGCTCATTACGAGCTTCTTCTGCCGTGATCTGAAATGCTCTAACTCGAGGTTTGGGTATCTCCTCCTTTTGAATGGAAGTACCTGCATTCATAGGGTGCTGGACTGAAGCTTTACTTTCATTACGACGTGGTCGGGGACAATCTCGAATAAAGTGATCTGGAGAACCGCAAGAGTAACAAGCTCGACCTCTCTGTGGACACATCGATCGTACATGTCCCATCTTATCACAATTAAAGCACTTTATCAGAGTTTGATTACTTTCACAGCGCCCCCGGTGAGTCTTGCCACATCGCTGGCAAGAACGTGATGCTTCCGACTGAAGTGTGAAGGCCTGTGAATGAGCACGTGATACATTGTGTGGATGCGTATTTTGAGAATGCGACTGTCTTGGATTAAAGGATCGAGACTGTCTATAACTCGGGCCAGAAAACATTCGATCTACCTTTTGATGCTTGGGCATATAAGACAACTCACCACGCTCTTCCAAATCATGCTCATGACGTCGAGCATATTCTACCGCCTTATTGAAGCTAGGGATCTCTCGGTTCGCAACAAAGTCTCTAATTTCATATCTCAGCCCCTCAATGAAAGTTCGTGCTCTTTCCTCCTCCGATATAATAAAACGGATTGCAAAACGGGCTTTTCTGGTTGAATTGAGTTTCGTACTCGATCACTGACATGTTGCCTTGCTTTAGCTCGAGAAATTCCTTCTCTAACCTCCTCTGTAAGTCTACCGGACAATATTGCTCAAAGAAATGAGCCTTGAAGGACTCCCACGACATACTTTCTTTCTTGTTTTCATTCAGGGTCTCAAATGTTGCATCCCACCATACAAGTGCTCTTTCAGTAAGCATCGCACTTGCATAAATTGCCTTATCCTCATTAGCCACATGAGATATGCAAAAGACTTTCTCAGTGTTTTGTATCCATTGAACGGCAATTACCGGACCAGTGAGTCCGGTAAACTCTGTTGCTCCAATGCTTCTAAATGCCTTAAATGATACCCTTTCAGATCTGGGTCTCGAGAGCTCACCTGAATCTTTTTCTTTTCCCTTATCTTTACCGATTTCATTCTTATGTTGTTCAAACATCTGTTGGATGACCGTAGTGAGCTTTTTCATCAACTGTTCACCACAAGGAGACAAAAGTGTCTCATCATCGTGCTGACCTTGATTTG
>NW_020200607.1:105888-107654 GCF_001531365.2 Cynara cardunculus var. scolymus
CAAACTAGACATTTCCAACTTTCCAACGAAATTGATATCATACTCATACGATTTTTCTATAATTTTGTACAAATTTTATAAATAAAAGCTATCAATAAACCTTACTAACTCAATTCAACAATAATCTTGCAATACCATGATCAATTCCTTATAATTCAATTTCAAACTTCATAATAACATTAACTTACGAAATTAACCACTAATCATAAACATGCAAACCCTAATATACTTAATTAACACTAATTACAAAGATTAAACTTAGCATTAGAAGCATACCTTCAAAAATCTTCACATAAACATCAAGAATTCATCTATTTGAGCTTTGATTCTTCAAGAATTGAATACATTTAGGCTTAAGTGTGTGAAATCGCACCTTGAGTGTGTGGGAGAGTTTTAGAAGTGATTTGGGGAAAAAAAATACTAATTTTCGTCCATTTAATCTCTTAAACCCGAATTGGGCCGAATTTGGCCCGGTTGAGGCCCATTTGACTACCAAACACTAAAAAAATCATCACTTTTTGCTCGGACCTCCGTTTTCGATGAGTTTTTTGCCTATGCGATCGTATTAAGATAATCTATAACTTTCAATAAAAAAATTCAGAAAAGATCTTCCAATAAAAGCTGTTTTAAGTATGTTACAACATACTTCAAACAGGCTAATGTTAAGGGACCCAACTGGAAGTGGGTACCCAAATTAAACGTTCTCTAAATACAGAAGAAGCAGCATGTGTCTACTTGGGTCGTTGACTCCAGATGCTTGAGACATATGACTGGCACCTTAGAGCTTCTATCATCATAGCTAAAGCAAGAAGGAGGTTCTGTTGCATTTGGTGGAAATCCGAAGGGGAAGATCAAAGGATATGGAATGATTGTTAAAGAAGAAATAAAGATGAATCAAGTCTCTTATGTGGATGGACTGAAACACAATCTCATAAGTGTTAGTCAATTGTGTGACAATGGTCTTGATGTGCTCTTCAAAGTTAAATTCTGCATTATATACAAAGCTGATACACTGATAGAGGTAATGAGGGCCAACAGAAGAGGAGATTTGTATCTTTTGTGTTTTGACACATTAGAAGCTAAAAAGGAAGTTTGTCTTATATCCTCTGTGAAGAATGAAGAAGCTTGGCTCTGGTATACCAGGTTCTGTCATCTTAATTTTCATACTCTTGACAAGCTGGTAAGGCTTAATTTAGTCAAAAGACAGCCCAATATAAAATTTGAAAAAGACCATCTTTGTTCAGCCTGTGAAATGGGAAAACTCAAAAGGTCTTTTCATAAAACCAAGTCTGATCCTTCCTATGATAAGCCTTTGCAAATGCTTCATGTGGACCTCTGTGGTCCAATTTCAGTGCAAAGTCTTGGAGGAAAGAAGTACATTCTGGTACTCATTGATGAATTTTCAAGATTTACTTGGGTAGAGTTTATTAGAAAGAAATCTCAAGTTCCTTCAGTACTAATCAATCTTTTGAAAAGACTCCAAGTTCTTCATGGTCTTCAGGTTAGAGTACTCTGAAGTGACAATGGCATAGAGTTTAAGAATTCTGTGATTGAAGAGTACCTGGTCTCGGTTGGCATCTCTCACAATTTCTCAGCCCCAAGGACTCCTCAACAGAATGGAGTAGTGGAGAGGAAGAACAGAACACTTGTTGAAGCTGCCAGAACTATGTTGAATGCCTCTGGGCTACCACTCTCCTTCTGGGCAGAAGTTGTCTCTGCTGCTTGCTACACACAGAATAGGTCTTTGGTGGTAAAGAAATTTGAGA
>NW_020200607.1:110415-111707 GCF_001531365.2 Cynara cardunculus var. scolymus
AAGAAACCTAACAACTACTACTTCGCTCCATCCCCAAATGGCTTCCCTGAATACACATATCCACTATTGGAAATCCTTCGCAACCACCCCATCTATTACGCACTCACTGCAACAAGACCTACACCTGAAACCTATCTCACCCAATTTCTTAGTTCGTATATCTGCACCCTGAAAGATGCTGGATTAAGCATAGTGGGCTATGTTTCACACCTAATAATCAAATCCTTTATACCAATGGAGATGAACGTCGAAACCCTGCGTGTTGCCCTGCATCTACCTACTCTGGACGATCTTCATTTGGATGCCTTTGCACTAACTCCAACAGATGCGGAATTGATCGAATTCCTCGAATTCCACTCATACACGGCAAAGACGAAAATCGTCAAACGGACTGAATTCAAGAGGAAGGGCCTTCCTCCTATGTGGAATACTCTGTTTTCAATCATCAATTGTTGCTTAACGGGGAACGTCGACAGCCACGATCAAGCATCTCATGCCATGCTCTCCATAGTCTATGGAATATACTTCAACTTGCCCCTGGATTACGCGCAACTCATCTTTGATGATATGGTCGGCCTAATCAAGAAGAAATGTGCTACTCAACGGGGTGAAAAATCGAAGGTAAAGGCACAGAAGAAAGACAAGGAAGACCTCAATCACCCAAACTTGATCTTACAGAGGTTCTTCGGCTTGGTCTTTGGAGACATGATTGCAGAGAAGCTTCCCTCTGCAGAGCCAAATGATCGCTTATACCCAATGAAGGAGTTTCATCCAACAGAGCATGAGCTAGGTTACAGAAGCCCAAGGCCATTACCGAAAGCTATGCTCAAGTACCTTAGCAAGGGAGATAGGAAGGCTTATAGACATGGATACAGGAGGCCAGAGCCGGTCCCTGAAACCCCTCCACGAATAGGTATCCCCATAGGTGAGAAAGTGCACAAAATGAGAGTTGAGGGAAGAATGGAGGTGCCTGCAGAGGCAAGGGAGTTGAGTGAGGAAGGACCGAGAGTAGTTAGTAGTCCCCCACGAAGGCCATATAAGTCTAGGAAGACACACATGGATGTCGATCCTTCTGAGAAAAAGAAAGGGAAAAAGAGACCCGTAGAAGAAGAGGGTCCAAACAATCCTCTGCCAAAACACAAAAAGAAGAAATCAAAGAAGGCCCAACCCACAGAGGTTGAGGTCACAGAGGCTGAAATTCAAGAAGGCCCGGCAGAGGCTGTACCTAAGCGCAGAAGGTTGCGCATGGCTGTTCGAGAAGAGTCCCCTAGTGAGCAAATCCAAGATATAAT
>NW_020200607.1:111982-114162 GCF_001531365.2 Cynara cardunculus var. scolymus
CGTCCTCTGTCGAATGCACAAACCGGGAACCCTATTCTACTCCATCATCCTCTCAAAATGATGATAGTTTTATCAAAAGAGTCCATTCGCCCAAGTACTCGAAAAAACCAAGAGAGGCATCTGTTGCCCCTCCACACGTGAGTGAACCACCCAGTCATGCTTCAGAGGCATGCGAGAGAATCACCGAGACTGAGGGTCTAGAACGCCCAAAGTCTCCACTCGATCCCTCTGCCGAGTTAGGCTTTAAACCTATTAGGCATGAAATCGACAGAACACCGGTAGGCTCTCCAATTGGAGATGTCCGAGGATCTGGTGGAAGTCCCCGAGATGACAACACCAAATCGGTCACTGAGGGCGCCTTACACTCCAAGGCTACTATGTCACCATGTGTTGGTGATCTAGGTTCCTCGAGTGCCTATGTGACGAAGGAGGAGTTACAAACCTTCGCCACAGCGGTATTCCAGAGTTTGGATGAGTTGAAAAGCTTATTCTCCTCCTCTCCGGCGACAGAGGCTCTTACACCTCTAACAGAGGCTCTGAAGGAGTTGACTTCTACAACTTCTGAACTCAAGGCGACCTTATCAGCCCTTCAGAGCTCTSTCCTCAAAAAGGATGATCTCACAGAAGCCTTCAGCGCGCTGTCTCTCAATCCTTCTTCTATCAACACTCTCAAGACAGAACTGACAGAGGTAGCCGCCCAGTACGCTGCAGACATAGTTTCTGTCGGCCACACGGACTACTCCTCCTTCAAGAATGAAATCAAAGAGATGTTCTCCTCTGCGATCACTTTAGGCGTCGACTCCTCATCCTCCAGGGCTAACATTAACCATCTAGCCACTCGCAGAGAGCTAGACACAATGGTTGAGGCTCTCAGAGAGACCGTGCGGAAACACCACGACCATCTTCTCAAAGAGGCCAGAGCTACTAACGAATCCATCAGAGACTGCACCAAGCAACTCGTCAAAGAAGGTGACTCATTCCGGAATGAAATCTATCGTTGCATCTCTAAAATGAAATGGGCCATAGAGATGGATATCAACACCGCCACTTTGAATGCTGAAATGGTAATAGAGAAGATGGAGAAGGCGGCCTCCAGAGTACTCAGGCGCTTGAAGAAGGCTCCCCTCACCCCGTCCAAGACAGAGGCTACTCAAATCCATGATGATCAGGGAGGCAATAACCTTGATCGTCATGAGGGGGAGAAGAAGACAGAGCCAAAGAAATCGACCTCTGCCAAACCACTGAAAATAGTGGATTCTACTGCAGCCCTATTCTCTAAAGAAAAACTCCAGAGCCTACGGGGAAAGGCAAGGGTAAAGTGGAAGAGGCGTCGCCAAAGAAAGGGTCTAGCTCTGACACACTGGAGAAGATCAATGAAGATGAATACAACGACCCTGATCTGGTTCAAGCCCTCAAAGCGTCTTTGGCAGAGGCTCGGATGAAGAAAGGCAGAGCTCCCATCCTCAAAATTGGAGAAGGCTCTTCTAAACATGCAAAGATACCTGAAGAGACGTCCACGGGTACGTTTGACGCTCTGGTAGGAACAATCAAACCAATCCTACCAGAGGGGTCTACCCAGAGGCCTATACTCGAAGAAGACACCAGAACGCCAGAGTCTGCCATAATGGGGAGGGTTTCTGAAATTATTGACTCGATGAACAAGATTCCTACACAGAAGATGCATACAGAGCCCGTAACCACTGTCGAAGAGATTCTGCGATGGCGTTACTCATCCACAGACACAGAGCCCCATACGTTCCAGAGCTAACCGGAATGCCCTCTGCCGAAGAAAAATTTCACTTCACTAAACTCACCAAGCCACCAAAACAGGTCTTCTCAGAGCATGTTATTCGTTCACTAGAAACCATCTCTCCGCATACCATGCTGAAGAAGACCGTGTTGTACACTCAATATACGGTGAAGAGGGATGATGGCAACCTATACACTTTCACAGATGCTGACCTCCATAATCTGTGCGTATTTGATTTAATCTTCTTACACAAGATCCTAAACAAGTACATGGAGAGGAGGTCAAGCTACTCGATTTCTCTCAGAAGGCTGATAGAGGTAATGCATGCTCAAGTTCAATTCTACAGCCAGAAAGACTTCGATATTGCGATGAGGTTAGCCCAGCCAGAGCAAAAGATTTCTCCTCCAAAGAACAGACCTATTTGGCTGCA
>NW_020200607.1:114894-116952 GCF_001531365.2 Cynara cardunculus var. scolymus
ACTTTATTTGGATGGCTCAGATGAAGACACGCGTCAAAATCTTGTTACTAAGGTCGTTAGGAACTAGTATATATAGCGGATAGGACCTTTGTAATCGGTGGTGCTTCCAGTATTGTAATCGTCAAAATTTTCAATTGAATCAATTGAAAAACCTTTGGAGCAATCTTCTTGTATTCATCTTCTTCATTCAGTCTGTGTGTTCTTGGTATGTTTAGATTTTCTAATCTCTTACTCACTCTGTTTTGCTCTTATTAATACTTCCGCTGCACTCCAATTGTTTTAGAGCTTGTTTAGAGTGTTAGATCAATACCAAAGTTGAATTCAGATCCAACAGTTTTGTTCCTTGAATTGTATGCCATAGTACGGGTACTACTTCGTGTGGTACATCGAAAGTTGATGGCGAAGTCAAGATCCCGGGTTGGACGGGTGAGACTTTCTGCGGTTGTGAATGCTCATTGCTCAAAGAGGAGGAAGAGCAATGAGTAGGGAACCTTGGCACATACCCGGTAGAGGAAGGCGGGCAGTACGAGGTTTCCCGTAATGTATGATTCTGACTCGGACTTTGGCATGAGCCCGGGAGGTGAAGGACGGGGTGATGCACTGTCTTCATTATGTATACCGATTTGATCTCTTGGTTCTTGATATTTATTGGTATTCTAACGTTGTTGAATATATTTGGTCGTTGAACCTGGCTCCTTGTTGTATTGAGCAACAATGGTATGGTATAATATGGTTATTTGAATATGGAATCGTATGATCTTGGCATCCGGTACGTAGTGGTTCACTCGGTTTCTTGTAAGTCTCCTTTTATATCTGGATGAGGTCTTGAACTCTTTTATTGATAAAAGTTTATTATATATGTTTATAAACATGTGTGATATTGATATGTAATACTTAACTATTTAACTCACTAAGCGTTGGCTTACAATTTAAGTGGCAACATTTCTCAGGAAAGAAGACGGATAAATAGAAAGAACCCGTTGTTTGACTTGAAGATTTATAGGGGAACTTGTTGGATCGGAATTCGACATTGGTATTGATCTAATACTCTAAATAAGCTCTAAAACAATTGAAGTGCAGCGTAAAATAATAATAAGAGCAAAACAGAGTAAGTGATTAGAAATTCTAAACACACCAAGAACACACAGTTTCAACGAAGAAGATGAATGCAGGAAGATTACTCCAAAGGTTTTCAATTGATTCAATTGAAAATTTTGATAATTACAATACTGGTAGCACACCCGATTACAAAGGTCCTATCCGCAATTTATACTAGCTCCTAACGACCTTAGTGACAAGATTTTGATGCGTGTCTTCATCTGAGTCGTCCAAATAAAGTCGATTATTCCCTAGTCATGTGAAAAGCACATGCGGCTAACAACCTTTGAAAACTGATAGAACAGAAACTTCATAGAAGACCAAATCTGCAGACCCTATGTGAGCCATCTCAGAGGCTCTACTGTAAATGACGCGTGTTCTTTTTGATAGAGGACCATTTTCCAGAACCTCTATGAGACACATCAGAGGTTTTGCCACCTTTCACTTGTTAGATCAAATGGCTTCTGTTTCTTGTCCTCTGTTGTCTTCTGTGGAGATAATCTTCTGTCTAGACTTATAATATACTTTTTCTATACTTTTACAAGATAGGAATAATGGAGCTAAAAATCTTCCCCTAAGTATAAAAAAGTAATTGTGGACAGTTGGGTGCAAGATTTGACATAAGGAAAGATACAAAAGGAGATTAAACTCATCCTCTGCAAAAATTTATATTACTGAAAGAAGTAAAAAAAATTATGTAAGCCTACACTATTACAAAGGATTACTCAACAGCAGAGTCTGGATAATCGTCTACACCATATTGTAAATCAGACTTGACAGTCTTGTAGACCTTGAAGATCCATTCCCTGAATGAGACTTGTATTTTGATGGTTTCCAGAAGGTCTGTTACTTCATCCGCCTTATTCGCCCTTTCTGCACCTCTGCCACCACCAAGTTGAACACCCATTCGAGGGACTCTGTTGAATATTTGTGCACCTCTTTCGGATCGAAGAATCTTAG
>NW_020200607.1:118112-120208 GCF_001531365.2 Cynara cardunculus var. scolymus
AGGGGAGCCTTCTTCAAGCGCCTGAGAACTCTGGAGGCCGACTTCTCCATCTTCTCTATTACCATTTCAGCATTCAGAGTGGCGGTGTTGATATCAATCTCTGTGGCCCATTTCATTTTAGAGATGCAATGATAGATTTCATTTCGGAATGAGTGACCTTCTTTGACGAGTTGCTTCGTGCAGTCTCTAATGGATTCGTTAGAAGCTCGGGCCTCTTTGAGAAGATGGTCGTGGTGTTTCCGCACTGTCTCTCCGAGGGCCTCAACCATTGCGTCTATCTCTCTGCAAGTGGCTAGATGGTTAATGTTAGCCCTGGAGGATGAGGAGTCGACGCCAACAATGATCGCAGAGGATAACATCTCTATGATTTCATTCTTGAAGGCAGAGTAGTCCGTGTAGCAGGCGGAAACTATGTCTTCAGCGTACTAGGCGGCGACCTCTGTCAGTTCTGTCTTTAGTGTGTTGATGGAAGAAGGATTCAGAGACAGCACGTTGAAGGCTTCTGTGAGATCATCCTTTTTTATGACAGAGCTCTGAAGGGTTGATAAGGTCGCCTTGAGTTTAGAAGTTGTAGAAGTCAACTCTTTCAGAGCCTCTGTTAGAGGTGTAAAAGCCTATGTCGCCGGAGAGGAGGAAAACAAGCTTTTTAACTCATCCAACCTCTGGAATACCGTTGTGGCGAAGGTTTGCAACTCCTCCTTCATCACATAGGCACTCGGGGAACTTAGATCACCAACACATGGTGACTAGTAGCCTTGGAGTGTAAGGCGCCTTCAATGACCGATTTGGCGTTATCATCTTGGGGACTTCCACCAGATCCTCGGATATCCCCAATTGGAGAGCCTTCCGGTGTTCTGTCGATTTCGTGCCTAATAGGTTCAGGGCCTAACTCGGAAGAGGGATCGAGTGGAGACTTTGGGCGTTCTAGACCCACAGCCTCGGTGATTCTCTCGCATGCCTCTGAAGCATGACTGGGTGGTTCACTCACGTGTGGAGGGGCAACAGATGCCTCTCTTGGTTTTTTCGAGTCCTTGGGCGAATGGACTCTTTTGATAAAACTATCATCATTTTGAGAGGATGATGGAGTAGAATAGGGTTCCCGGTTTGTGCATTCGACAGAGGACGAAAGAATGTCCTCTGTGAGGTTGGTCAGTTCAGGGTTCAGCGTGTGCACGCTTTCTTCAATAAGGGTTCCCTCTAGAACAGGGTCCCTAGCCATGTGGGTTGCACTGGGAGGGGGGCTTGGATGTGTGCCTTCGGCATTTTTTCACCCTCATCTAACTCCACTTCTTCCTCTTTGTTGTCTAATACAACTTCTGTCCCCAAGTCTGCCACCTCTGTGGGAGCTGTAAAACTCTGTCGAAGATCGAAGATTATATCTTGGATTTGCTCACTAGGGGACTCTTCTCGAACAGCCATGCGCAACCTTCTGCGCTTAGGTACAGCCTCTGCCGGGCCTTCTTGAATCTCGGCCTATGTGACCTCAACCTCTGTGGGTTGGGAATTCTTTGATTTCTTATTTTTGGGTTTTGGCAGAGGACTGTTTGGACCCTCTTCTTCTATGGGTCTCTTTTTCCCTTTCTTTTTCTCAGAAGGATCGACATCCTTGTGAGTCATCTTAAACTTCTTTGGCCTTCGTGGGGGACTACTAACTACTCTCGGTCCTTCCTCACTCAGCACCCTTGCCTTTGTAGGCTCCTCCATTCTTCCCTCAACTCTCATTTTTTGCACTCTCTCACCTACGAGGATACCTATTCGTGGAGGGGTTTCAAGTACCGGCTCTGGCATCCTGTATCCACGTCTATAAGCCTTCCTATCTCCTTTTCTAAGGTACTTGAGCATAGCTTTCGATAATGGCCTCGGGCTTTTGTAGCCTAGCTCATGCTCTTTTGGATGAAACTCCTTCATTGGGTATAAACGAGCATTCGGCTCTGCAGAGGGCAGCTTCTCTGCAATCATGTCTCCAAAGACCAAGCCGAAGAACCTCTGTAAGATCAAGTTTGGGTGATCGAGGTCTTCCTTGGCTTTCTTCTGTGCTTTTACCTTTGATTTCTCACCCCGTTGAGTAGCACATTTCTTCTTGATTAGGCCCACCA
>NW_020200607.1:120423-122254 GCF_001531365.2 Cynara cardunculus var. scolymus
ACATAGGAGGAAGGCCCTTCCTCTTGAATTCAGTCCGTTTGACGATTTTCGTCTTTGCCGTGTATGAGTGGAATTCGAGGAATTTGATCAATTCCGCATCTGATGGAGTTGGTGCAAAGGCATCCAAATGAAGATTGTCCAGAGTAGGTAGGTGCAGGGCAACACGTAGGGTCTCGACGTTCATCTCCATTGGTACGAGGGATTTGACWATTGSGTGTGACGCATAGCCTATTATGCTTAATCCAGCATCTTTCATGGTGCAGATGTAAGAACTGAGTAGAAATTGGGTGAGATAGGTTTCAGGGGTAGGTTTTGTTGCAGTGAGTGCATAGTAGATGGGGTGGTTGCGAAGGATTTCCAATAGTGGATAAGTGTATTCAGAGAAGCCATTTGAGGATGGAGCGAAGTAGTAGTTGTTAGGTTTCTTTACCAGCATCACTTTCTCATATCGATTTTGTAAGAAAGATATGGCATGAGAGGTCAGTGCTTGAGATTGGTTCACTTCATCATTGCTTGGGTTGTTTTTGGATTTAGCGGAGGCGGATGTTGAGCTTGAAGACATAGTTGCAGGTTGTTTGAAAGCTTAAGATTTTGCAGGAAGATTCGTTGGAGTATTTAGAGAAGTGAAGGGGTTTATGATGGGGGGAAGAGTATTTATAGTGAAGAATTTTGAAAGTGAACCGTTTATTTGTCTATATGTCATGATGAGTGGCTTATGGGAGAGACGAATCAAAATATGTCACGTGGTGTTGGGAAGACGCATGATTGATGACGTGCGCCCCCATTTCTGACACGCACGTGGTCAACTTTAACCCTTATCCACAGAACCACACGCACCATATCAATAATACAAAACTATAGAAGAGAGTTTTGTCAGAGRCCTAAGGGTAACAGAGCCTCTGTGATATGTGTGGGGCCTTCTAACATGTTACACCTTTGTATACCTAAACGGTTTGAAAATTCTCAGAGAGATGAGCACTTGCTCAGTTCAGTCCCACGGAGCCTCTGATAGAAGCGTCAGAGATTCTGATGAGCTGACCTCTGAGATCAAGATACTTCAAAAATTTTGGCACCTTCTGAGGTTTTAATTTTCAATTCAAAACTCCCCCTATAAGCCAGCTTCCATGGCTCCCCCTCAAAACAAAAACCATTTAAAATCCTAAGAAGAAAGTATCAACAGAGGACCTGTTCAAAGAGCCTCTGAGAGTTATCACACAGGGTCTGTGAAAAGACTTATGTGATTAAAAATATTTTTCTTCTTCAATAGGTTTTATTCGTTTTAAGCATACACTCCCCCTCAAACCTTGCATATCTCTGCGAGGTAAGCCTGCTAACTAAGAAAACAAGTGAAGGTTAACCAAGAAATAAAACTATATACAAAAAGAGATTATTAAAAGTAAGACATTCAACATTTAGAACTCTGAGCATGCCATTCCTATTTTTTCAATAAGAAAGTTAAATCTTTTTTCATCAAGGGCTTTTGTAAAGAGATCTGCCAATTGAAATTCAGATTTGACAAAGTATAGTTCGACATTACCTTATTCTACATGATGTTTTAAGAAGTGGTACCTTATATCGATATGCTTTGTTTTTGAATGTTGCACAGGGTTGGTTGATATTGCAATTGCGCTCTTAGAATCATAGAGAATGGGGATCTTGTCAACAGAGTAGCCATAATCGCGTAGCTGAGTCTACATCCACAGAGCTTGTGAGCAACAACTTGCAACGGCTACATATACAGCCTCTGCCGTGGAAGTTGATACACAATTATGCTTCTTTGAAGACCAACTAACAAGCTTTCCTCCAAGAAATTGACAGCTTCCAGAGGTGC
>NW_020200607.1:125483-126445 GCF_001531365.2 Cynara cardunculus var. scolymus
TTTTTATTAAAATCATCAAAGAAGGGTAAAAAAAATTTATTGTTAGAGCCCTTCTTATGTATGGGCTTCTTTTTACAAGACTCATTCCCTATTCTAGGCTTCTTTTTGAAATTGTTTTTAAATCTCTTCTGTTTAGATCCCCTCTTTGATTTTCCTGCATTTATTGAAACAGAAGCAATGTTAGATTGAGGCCATTTTCCCAATTGTTGCCATGTGTATTTTGGTGTTTGAGTTGTAGAGGAAGAGCTTTGAGAGTTACTCAGTCTTAGTTTTTCCTTTTCTCTTTTCTCAAGATCAAGAGAGGTCTTTTCATGCTCAGATTCTAAATCATAGATGGCCTCTTCTTTAGAGTCTGATGTGAGAAGATCTTTGTCAGTTATGAATGAACTTGAGATAATTTGATTTATGCTTGAAGACTCTGTGACAAAACCTTTTTTACAAAGAGACTCAATTTCAGAAAGMTCTGGGAGATTAGAGTTAACATTTGTAGCTTCTGTGATGTGTTTTGGAAAAAATTCAAGAGCCTCTGAAGATAACTTTCTCTCAAGAGGACGAATTGTACACACAAAAACACAATCTTCTTGGGTCTCTGGTTGTCCAAACTTGAAAATTCCTATCTGACTTTGTCTCATAAATTTCCTTGGAATGGAATCCYTCMTTTCAGAAGGTGAGAAAGAGTCAATATAGTCTTCAAAAGCAACATTTTCCATTATTAAAGAAGTTCTTGAGTCTGGAGCAACCAAAAGCCTTCGTCTTTTAAAAATGAATTTGAGCATCTTTAAACTTTTTAATCTTGAGCTCTCTGTCAAGAATATCTTGATGCAAAAACTCTCTTTCTTTTTGGAAGTAATCTTTGACAGAAGCAACATTGTATTTCTCATGCTCTACTTTCCTTAACTCATCAACCTTGTTCTTTAACTCTTTTTCAATTTTGACAAACTTTTCTTTTGAGGACTTTTCCA
>NW_020200607.1:127543-135752 GCF_001531365.2 Cynara cardunculus var. scolymus
AGCCTTTTACACTTGCTTCCCAATTCAACCAATACCTTTTCTTCATCGCTCCAATTAGCAATTGGTTTTGGCTCATAGTGCTCAGGAACTTCGGGGGTTGTACCAGTTGCTGGAACTCGTGGAATCAAATTCATTGGCATGTAAGGTGGATTGTAGAGAAATTCACAAATTCTGGGGTGAATTCCCTCTAGGAAGTTGATCATGCGCACTTTCCATTGAGGGTATTMYTYTCGGATAAGTGTGGGAGGTTTGGATTGAGATCCAGTACTCATGAACGAGGTATTAACCATGTTCGCCATTGAAATTTGAAGAAAAAAATAAGAACAAGATGAAACTRATTCAACAGTGAGTGAAACAGGGTAATCTGAAGAAATTGGTGTTCCAGGAATCACAGATTAATACCAAAAGCAGAATTAATTGAATTAGAATTCAAAACCTGCTTTGATACCAATTGTTGGATCTGAATTCGACTTTGGTATTGATCTAATACTCTAAATAAGCTCTAAAACAATTGAAGTGCAGCAGAAATAATAATAAGAGCAAAACAGAGTAAGTGATTAGAAATTCTAAACACACCCAGAACACACAGTTTCAACGAAGAAGATGAATGCAGGAAGATTGCTCCAAAAGTTTTCAATTGATTCAATTGAAAGTTTTGATAATTACAAT
This sequence comes from Cynara cardunculus var. scolymus, assembly GCF_001531365.2. NCBI lineage: Eukaryota > Viridiplantae > Streptophyta > Magnoliopsida > Asterales > Asteraceae > Cynara > Cynara cardunculus. Next base: position 128,213 of record NW_020200607.1, read on the forward strand.
ACTGGAAGCACACCCCATTACAAAGGTCCTCTCCGCTATTTATACTAGTGACAAGATTTTGACGCGTGTCTTCATCTGAGTCGTCCAAATAAAGTCGATTATTCCCTGGTCACGTGAAAAGCACATGCGGCTAACAACCTTTGAAAATTGATAGTACAGAAACTTCATAGAAGACCAAATCCGCAGACCCTCTGTGAGCCATCTCAGAGGCTCTGCTGTAAATGACGCGTGTTCTTTTTGACAGATGACCATTTTCCAGAACCTCTGTGAGACCCATCAGAGGTTCTGCCACTTTTCACTTGTTAGATAAAATGGCTTCTGTTGCTAGTCCTCTGTTGTCTTCTGTGGAGATAACCTTCTGTCGAGACTTACAATATACTTTTTCTATACTTTTACAAGATAGGAATAATGGAGCTAACAGAACTTGAAGATATCGAACATGCTTTTGGGTAAATAGTAGCTTATATATATATATATATATATATAGTCTTGTCCCGTATTCTTTTGGGTACTTAATTTGGGTTGTAAGTAAAAATCTGTTATATCCGATTTGGAATTGTGTTTTGGGTGGTTTAATCTCTAAAATAGAACGGATATTTCAATGTTTTTCTAGAAATTAAAATCCCATATTTTGAGGTTAATTAATGTTATGCCCAGATCTGTGGGTTTCAAAGGTTTGGTCCTTCGTGGCCTCTAGTCCTTCATGGCCTCTGGTCCTTCATGGCTTCTGGTCCTTCATGGCCTCTGGTCCTTCATGGCCTCTGGTCCTTCATGGCCTCTGGTCCTTCATGGCCTCTGGTCCAACCGTTGCCTCTGGTCCAACCGTTGCCTCTGGTCCTTCATAGTGTCACCTATGGTCCTTCATTGCCTCTGGTCCAACCACTGCCTATGGTCCAACCATTGCCTTTGGTCAAACCATTGCCTCTGGTCCAACCATTGCCTCTGGTCTTCCTCTAGACTTATTCTTTTTGGCAGGATTTTCAGATTTTCCATCCTTGGTTCAGATGGCTTTGACAAAACTTTTAGAAYAATTTAGGATCAATTTTGGTCCCAATAATCAATAAATTATATTATATTGGAGATTTTATAGGAATTGGTAATTTGAGGTTTGCTCAAGCGAGATGTTACAATCGCTCACTGTTTCTTGATCGGATTTTGTAAATAGCTCAGACCCGTAATATTTCTGTTTTGTGTTTGAGTATCTGTTGGTGTAAATTGCATAGACTGTTTGAGTTTTGAGTTTGTTCGATTTTGAGTTGAAGTGTAGCAATCAATCTCAGTTGACACAGTGGTTTCCTGCTTCTAGTGTAACTGGATTTCTAGTAAATCGTTTGGTAAATCGATAAAAGAATCAGTGACCGGACTTCCATAAATCGATTGGTGTTGTGATCAGATTTTAACAAACCGTTTGGCATAGTAATCGATTTAAGACTTGATCGTTTCTGCATCAGGTTAAGCGGATTATCATAAGTCGCTCAATATAGTAGGCAGGCTTTACAGAAATTTCTTTGTTATGTAGGTCGCTTGATACAGTAAGCAGGGTTGCCATAAATCACTTGACATGGTGAGCTGGTTGAACTAAATGGTTGTCACTGTATCCAGAGTTTGAATCCGTAACTGGTTTGTGTAAGCCATTTTTGGCATCTTTGGTTGTTCTAGATCGAGTGAACTAGACTCCTGTACTTGAGCAAGGTTGATATGCAAAATTAGAAAAGGTCTGTTCAAGCCTTTGTGCATCAAACTTGGGATTTCCCTGTTGAAAAGAGGCAGTTCGACCGTCTGGGTTCACATTTTGCATACCACACTACCAGAGCCAGACTTTGTGGCTAACCAATGGTCACTCATATCATAAGCAATAAATAAATTTGAGCATTGTGAAGCCCGCAGACAGAGTTTTCAAGGGGTAGTTAAATTTCTTGATTCAGAGTTATTGAATACCAATATTAAAATTCTGAAGAAGATTGTTTCTTAGCTGACTTGATATAGCCAAACTTCCAGGCAATCTTGCAACCATCGAGTGAGCTGCTCGATCTGCACTTTATGTTTAGCAAATCACCATACCTGTTTATAATTTTAGTTTATGTTTCTGCTTGTTGTTGTTAAGAAAATAGGTATTATTGTTCCAATGTGTTTTTGTCCAAAGAGTGGTTTGGATCAAGGGCTATAGAAATCTCATACACAGATTGTCTTGAAGATTACACGACTGCAAATTACAAACTCTATAGAGGATTGGTTGCTGTGTCTTGTCTTGTTGATTTACTGTTTGGTAGCGAGGGAAGTTTGCTCGATAGCTAGGTAATTTGATGAAGAGGTTAGGATTGGTTACATGCATAATGGTCTTGTGTTGATGAAAACAAATATGCTATAGGAAAGGATGTGCAGCAGATCACTTCCAAAGCATATGTGGTGTCTGCAGGCAACTTATCTGAAACAGGTAGTGGCAATAGCAATGTTGTAGGTACTAAATTGACATATAGCATATAGCATATAGGAGCTCCATCTAGTCATCCTTCACATGAATAAATCTCTATTTAAGCAGTAAACTGTGAAGTGTTTCAAGATAGATAAATCAGTTTAGGATGACTGCCTAGAAAAACATCAAGTTTTCTTATTCTAGTAATCAGATCAATTCAGGGACGCAAGCATTTTGTTGAGCCTACTCAGAAGCGTTGAGCTGATGTGTATTCTGCCTCCAGGACCAGGTGGTATTTTGCAAACGACACAAGCCAACAAAGTTTCCTCATCAAAAAGAGCCATATCTGCGGTCTTTCCTCCTAAAGAAGGGCTTTTCTGTCCAGCAGAGACATACTAATCATTTTATCTTTGATTGAATACTTATCATTGTTTTGTATTTGATTTTGGTCTTGATAGATTTAATTTTGTTTTTGATCTTGAAGGTCCAGATTCTGCAGGAGTAACATTTGGTTCCTCGGGTTTATTGAAGATGATCCAAGTTCTTAACATTTTTCCTTGAAGAGGCACTATCCATAATCCAGCAACTACAACATTGCAACCGGCTTGCTAATATAACTTTTGGGGCAGGAAGTGCTTTGAAGCATCAGACTTCACAGACAACGGTTTAGGAGTGTGTGGACTGCTTAACAGCAAGCTCTTCGAGCATTTGAGTTCCAACAGTCAACTGGGGAGCAGTCTGAGTACGGGGAGGACTATGCGCCAAGATTATTTTAGACTTTTTGATTGTAAAATTGCATCTGTCGATCTATTTTAGACCTTGCATCATAGATTTTGCATTGCTCGTATTGTAATTTGGTGATTTGTAGTGTGCTGTCTTTGACTTGTCTGTATTAAGTTCCAATCCGGTCATTATTTTTTTTTGTTTTGTGGATCAAATTTTAGGGTTTTTTTAATTTGTTTTATTTTTTTACTGTTTTGAGAATTATTTTTTTAACTGTTTTGCATCGCGTAAATTGTTTCTTATCAGTTTTAACTAATTTTGACTGTTTTTAACTAATTTTGACTGTTTTTACTGATTTTTGACAGTTTTTCGTCGATTTTCTAATTTCTCATCAGTTTTTGTGTTTTCTGATTTGTTTTTGACCATAAATGATTTTGATTTCTTTTATCTGATTTCACAACATTTGATCCATTAATCAATCTAATTGAAAATGGCAGTTTCATTAGAGAGAGAATATAAAGATCTTAAAGAGAAATACGATAAACTAAATTCTGAGCTTAACAAGAATATATCGTGGACAATTCGTCTTACTGACTGTAATTAGAGAGAGAAAAAAGAGAAGAGAGTTTTGTAAGAAAAGCTGAGTGATCTGATGAAAACTGTTTCTGATCCACATGATATTGTAAGATTGAAGAAATAGATAGAAGACTTAACAACTAAATTGCATAGATCTGAACTGCAAGTTGACTCTTTTGAGAGGAATAAAGTTTTAGAAATTGAGAAGGTTTTAAATGTAGAGAGAAAGGAATTTGAGAAATAAAAGAAAAGATTTATTGATTTCGAGAAAGGATTTGATGCTGAACGCTTATCTTATGAAAATAAGATCAACTCTCTTGAGCTGAATGCTAAATTACTTTTGAATCAAATCTCGGATTTTGAGCAGCTGATCATCTTGGAACGAGCCAAGAATGATAAAGAGAAAAAAGACATCACAGAAGAGTGTCAGAGCCAAACTCAGAAAATGTCTGATAGCATTGCTCTAAAGTAGAAGGCTTTAGATGAAAAGAAGAAGCAGTTTGTGCTTGAAAAGAGAAATAGTGAAAAGAAATATCCAGCTATTGCTAAAGAGCTGGCTGAAAAGAAAAAATGGCTCGACATCGCTTCTGAGAATGAGAGGAGCAGCTCACATGAAGAGAGAAGAGAGTTTAATGATCAGAAGAAGATGTTTGAAATGCTTAAAAAGGAGTTAGAAGGTAAACTCTTAGATACTTCAAAGAAATTGTCTGATCTGAAGACATTACTTGAAACTGTGTTGAAGATGAGAACAGAACTCAAAAATAAGTATGATTTAGTTAGAGTGGAAAGAGACTAGCTTTTACAGAAAGTCAAAGACTTTTCTTGTGCTCGAAGCTCAATTGGTTCTCCTTCTCAGTGTAAAAGTAGCTTCTATGACTATTCCAAACCGAACAGTTATTCAAGCAGCCCTAAATCAACTGTTTCTAAAAACTATTCTCGTTCTTCTAATCAATATTATCAAGGGTATGTCATTGGATCACCCAATTATTCTTCAAAGGTTAAAAGCATTGGGGTCAATAAATCTGAATCTGTTTCATCCTATACCCCTGTTGTTACAAACAATCTTCCTTGTTTTGTAAGATCTACTACTGATTTGATTCATCTTAGCAACAGAACAATCATGTGCCCCACATGCAAAAAAATAGATTTTGTGAACAAGAAGACATACAACAGATGAAGTGCAAACAACATATATCAGAAGGATTAGAAAGGTAAGAACAAGTATGATTACAATAACTGGTATGCATCTTATTCTGTATATAATCATCCTATTAAAAGTGCTAAAAAGAAAACATCAAGTAAAAATAGATGGTTTGGCAGTTATAACATCCCGCAACCTAATACAAACAAAGAAAGACCCAAGTTCATTTAGGTACCAAAATCTATTTGATCTCATTTTACAGGTGCGTCATTACTGTGCTGATAAGATATTCATCCAATGATGCACAAATTCAGGGGGAGATAATAATTTGTTCCAAACAAGGCTTCTGAACAACACAGTTCAGGACCCGTGCTTTAATGTTTGTGATTTCTAAACACTCAGTTTAGAACCCGTGCTAAAAATGTTTCCATTTTGTTTAGTTGAACTGAAATATTAGTTAAATCTACTTTCTAGGGGGAGTCTCTAGAAAATTTTGAATAAATGTTTTCCGGAAAGTTAACTATTTTTTTGTGGAAACGAGTACATCTTCTGAACAGGTATTTCCTGAGATTTTACTTGCGTAATTTCTCATCGATCATAACTCCAATACCTGTTTCAGCTACGCTTCAAACTGTTATTATCACGTCTCTTATAAGAAAATCATTTTCGGTGATAATACGCTCGTTTGTATTCAAAGTCTGTTTTCTGAATTTTTCTCTTTGATTGATATACATTTCTATAATTCTTTGTATTCAGAATCTGTAAACTCGTACTTACAGATCTTCATTCACTTCTCTCACAGTCTGAAAAATCTGATTTTGCGTATCACTTCTTGCTTGCTTGTGCTTAAACGATATATTTTTTCTTGATCAATTTTATCTGATCATTGTGCTTCACAGGAATAATATTTTTAATCAATCATTGTGATCAACTGGGCATATTGTTAAAATTAGGAGGGACTGAGTGCTTATCAGAAATACCTCTATGTAATATCAGAACCGACAAACCTACCCAAGAGGACAACTATATCTGGGTGAGCTTTAAACTCAAAAAGGGTTTGTGTGTTGAGATTAAAATGAAAAATGAGAAGGGTAGTTGTTGTGAGCCAAAAGAATTGACGAGATTTCGGTCAGGATTAAAAGATTATAAAGGCGCGTTTGGTTTGAGGGATTTGGGGGGATTTGGAAGGATTTGGATTTGAAATCCATTCCATCCCTTGTTTGGTTTGCTAAATGGGCTGGATTTTAAATCCCGTGTAGTTTTTAGAATCCCGTAAACAATGGATTTTGAAATCCATAGTAAATGGGCTGGATTTTGAAATCCAATCCGGGCTCCTCTTCCAGACCTCGACGCTGCTACTTCTTCTCGCACAAATTTCCCCAATCTGTCGCCCGTTTCCACCATCTCCCTACCTCTCGTCGCTTTCCCCACTGCTCTTGCTGGTCTCCTCCAACTCCCCACTGCTCTTGCCGGTTCTCTCCTCCTCTCTGCTCTTCAACCTGCTTGAACCGGTGCTCATCCTCTTCGCCTCTTCGTCTCGCTTGAGCAGGTAATAAAAGACTTCCCTTTCCAATCTATATGCTTGGTGGTTGTAGCTTGAATCTTTGAAGAAGAGGCTAGAAAGAAATTTTAGGATTTCGTGCAATARCTTGAATCTTTAAACAGAGTTTGTGATTTGCAATGATACTGTTTGCACCAAGCTTGACCTAGAAAGTTTGTGAAATGAGATTCTTTTGGCCGAAAAATCTAGGCATTTCTTTGCTCTCTCAATCAAATAAAGCAAGAAACCAGCTCTGTTTAAAATTTAGATGGAACAAATAAAAGTTAAAAKAGCTTTCACAKAACTCATTTTCTCATTAGGATTTCGTGTAATAATTTCATCAGACAACATGAGGGTAGTTACAGAACTCATTTTTCTGTAATAGAAACTATGGAGTTTGGACATGAACTCATTTCACAGAACTTATTTTTCTTACTGACTTGAGGGTAGTTACACCAATGGCAATTTGCAAAGCTTCTAAATCGCATCAGCAGTTGTATTACAGTCCTTTTTAATTTACGGCCTAGGATTAGGGTTGTTGACAGTATATATTGTTCCTACATGCTGCTTATTATGCCACTTTACCATGATTTGAGCTGCATTTGTGTGGCATATAACATTGGTGCAGATTGTTGCAATAGCAGAGTAATCAACATATATCATATTATAAACATTATGAATGTACCTTTACTATTCAAACAAATAACACCATGTGGAAAAAGAAAGCAGTAACAAAGGTATGGTCAAAAGGCACTAATTCTTTCATATGTATCATAATTTTGTAACATCAAAACCAGTTTAGATTGTTACATTCTTTCTTACAATAATGACACTATCAATAAAAACAAGTTGTCGTCTATGAGATCAAACCCTGTTAACAACCATATTTTAAGATTGATTGGGAGGAAGTCCAATGGTAACAATCTTACCATAGAACTTAAGATGGGTAAAGCAGAAAATATATCATCTCTTTAGTCTTTACAAGTAAAACAACATTAGACAAACTCATACATGTTGTGTCATCAAAATATCTCTTTGTTATTCCCCTTCTACTGTAGTATTGATACTGGTAAGAACAACAAAATAGCTAGCTACAGAACTCAACAGTTTATTAAGCCCATGTACCATGGGGTCACTTGAATGCATG
>NW_020200607.1:138897-145885 GCF_001531365.2 Cynara cardunculus var. scolymus
AATATCAAATATATATATATGTATTTTGAAAATGTTTGTTGATTAAGTATGCATTATGGATGAAAAGGTTTGATTGTTAAATTTGTAGGTTTGTTGGTTAAATAGATAGATTTAAAAAAATGAAAGAGATTTGGTGATTAAAAAAAAAATGTAAATCCAAATCCTACAAACCAAACAGAGGAATGTATTTCAAATCAAATCCAAATCCTGCAAACCAAACACAGGAATGGATTTTAAATCCAATCCAATCCAAATTCCATGAAATCCAAATCCCTTCAGGAATCCAAATCCCTCAGAAACATTCCTGCAAACCAAACGCACCCTAAGAATCCTGTTCCAAACTTCTAAAACCGGGCATATCACATAATCTATTAGTTCTCAACTCTTTCAAGACTAATATTGAAAAAAGCAAAGCCCAGGCCAATTCTTGTCACAACCCCGCCAACTACTCATTTATCTCTTAATAGCTAAGTGTTTCAATAACACTTGGGGCATGCAACTCACAATCTATCAATTTCTCATTCGGAGAAAGTTGATATTGAAACAGATGGATATATGTCCCCCCTTCAAGTCTTTTTGTTCACGAATTAAGTCTGATAAATTTGTATAGTCCACACGATTTATCTTTTTGAGCCTAAACAGAAGCATTAGTTGCTTTATCTTTCTACACTACACAGATTTTGCAAATTATATGTTATTTTGCCGAAATATTCATAGTTATACTTTTTCAAGATATTGATGATTGAATGGAAGACCTGGTGAGATGAACCTTTAAAAGTCTCATATATATAGTACATCCGTTGTACTGAGTATATTTGTTATACTCACAGGACAATCTTTTTATAAGATTGAAAACAATTTCATTCATTGAAATTGGTTGTTACCTTACCATTCCCTTAATCTGAAAAGATTAAACAAGTGGATTTGAAAAGATCTACTTACAATTTCTTGAATTGACGTCTTTCGCGGAATAACGAGAGTTATAACGGGAATTTATTATAAAGATCAAGGGGGAGTAACAACAAAGATCGGCAAAAGAATCTAAAGGAGTGCGACTGGAGATTATTACAAAAGATTATTCTTGTGCTACAATGTTTGAGAGTTGTTGAATGTGAAGATCAATTTTACAACAGTTTGCTGATAAAGACTACCTTTAAAGAGAAAGTTTGTTAAAGATCTATTCTGAAGATTGTTACTGTTTTTGTTCTACATTGTCAAAAGAGAAGATCATCGCTGTTCTACATTCAAGGGGGAGAATGTTAGAAGATCATTCTCAACAAACGATTGCCTGAAGATTTCAAGTTGAAGTTTGTTTTGAAGAAGTCATAAAGTGCTCAATATGATAAACTTCAAACAAGACTCAAAGCGCCCAAATTCTTTCAAGTCTGAATACAAAGGTGGAGAATTTTAGGACTGAAATTCAGTGTAAAATTGTAAAAGCTCTCGGTAGGATGAAATGCCACATTAGGAGTATCTGAAGCGCCTTGAGCAACTGCGGTGGGAGGTTCAGAAGAAATCTGATGATCAACCTGAAATGGAAAGATCGTGTTGATCCTCTCTCTCAGTGGTTTGATGATAATCCCTTTTCTCTTACACGTTGTATTTATGTTTCTGTATTTTGAGTTCCAGCGATCTTCACTGAGTATGTTCAGTGATCGCTGAAGAACTTGCATTGTAAATCTATCAGAGACAGCAATACTTCAAGAAGACAACACTTACACCAAAGAACCTTCAGCAAACATCGAAGACTGAAACTGAAGATTAGAGACCGGAAAGTACGAGATCTGAAGCGGTATTCAGTGATTACAAGCCTGTCTACACATGTGTGAAGACTGCTCAAGCTTCAACGAATGATGATGAGACCTTCAGGTCGTTCCAGCATTTAGCAATCAAAGGAAGATTGCTTAGCACGATTATTGTTGTCTTGTCCTTATGCACACAAAGGACAAAACCCATACCCTTACAAAAGTTAGTATGGTACGAAGCCGACTAGTCGACTCTTTGTCCACAAACTTTAGGTAAGGATGTCTGCTCAAAAATAGTACTTCTGCACTATTTACTGTAGCAAAGAACAAGCCTTCCTCTTAAGGCTTGACACGCACTCTAAACCTACCATATTGCATTAAATAGACATTTAATGCACTGGGTATAAATAGAAGTGTTTCTTCTTCATGCAGAGAGTGCATCTCTCTCTCTAACCTAATTCTTACTTCAAGCATCTTCTAGCTTATGTAAAGGATCTTTTTTTTAGCAACTTCTTTTCTTGTAATTGCTAAAGCTTTGTGTGTAACAAAAGATTGTTTAGATAGGTTTTTATTACCTTATCTTTCCGTAAATAATCTTGTAAAATATGTATTGATCTTCTCTATCAATATATATTTTAAATTTGAAAATACTGTGTTTGTATTCATCCCCCCTCTTCTACCAACTGTTTCTCTTTTTGTAGACCTTTACGGGACATACAAGTGGTATCAGAGCAGTGTTTTCTTTCTTTCCTTGTGTTTAGCTATTTTTCTGTATTTGTTTATCTCTTCTTAAGATAACTTTACTGCTTACAAATGGCTTTACAAATTGCAAACACACACACACAAGATAATGTCTCTCTTACCAAACCGCCCCGATTTGTCCATGACAACTTTAGTCCCTGGAAGAACCGGATGTCCCTCTTTTTGGAAGGTGTGGATCCTGAAATTCCACATTACATAGAAAATGGACTATATATTTGCTATTGCTCTGGCTATTCCAGCAACAGCTATGACTACTGTGATTCATGAATGGCAGATTCCAAAGCTTCCACATCAGTGGAGTGATGAAGACAAGAAGAATATAGCTATAGACACACGTGCTCGGTCTATAATAATTATGTCTCTTCCTGATGAGAACTGTCACTCAGTGATGGAACTCAAAACTTCTAAATCCATATGGGATACACTATGTGTCCAATATGAAGGAACCACTCAGGTTCAGGAGACTAGAAAGATCCATCTAGTAAGACAGTATGAAAGCTTTCTCTGTGGAAAGTCTGAGACGCTGTCTGAAGTACATCAAATATTTAATTGCCTTCTAATTGATCTTAGGGCAGTCAGTAGAGAATATTGTAATTCTGAAACTTTGACTAAGTTTCTAGAATGCCTTTCTGAGTCTTGGGACACCTTTTCCATGTGTCTCAAGATGTCAAATGACATGTCCACTCTTTCTCTTTCTACCTTATACGGGATTCTGCTTAACCATGAGCAATCTTGTTAACTAAAAAGGAATCTTGTTAGAGAATTCAGGGAAATGAAAAGCTCCCCTCTAGCTTTGATCTCTGAAGCCTCTTCAGTTGAAACTTCTTCTATCCCTTTTGTTTCTTCTCTACCTCCCGTGGTCATCACAGAGATAGATGCTTCTTAGGACATTCCAGAATCTGATTTAACAGATTTTGATGAGTCCCTGGCACTCTTGACTAAATCTTTTAGGAGGTTTGCCAGTAAGAGCAACTTCCGCAGGTCTCCTCAGCTATCCCTCAGGGAGAAGCCAAAGTCTGAAAGAATAGACAAGGCTTCAGCTGTCTGCCACAACTATCACCGGCCCGAACATTTTGTAGGTGAATGCAGATCAAAGAAGACTACGACGCCATCTTCTAAAGCTCCTTCCTCCTTCAGGACCAAAGATGAAAAATACTTAAAACTGAAGGAGAAATAGAAGAAGATGAAGAACATCCAACGAAAGGCTAAAGACCTTATTGCTGAAGAGCATGACTGGGCCGAATCATCTGATGAATCATCTTTTGACGAAGAGGATAAAGCCTACGTCTGCTTGATGGCCATTGATGCTGATGAAGGATCTTCTGAAGCGTCTACCTCCTTTGAGCCATCTTCTTCTTCTACTCAGGTATGTTTCTTGAATGAACCCTCTTCTTCTTCTAGTCTTTCTGCACTAGATACACTGACGGTTGACCTTTACAATGCCCTCAATGGCAAATCAAAAGCTGAAATACTTAACGTTGATCTTCAAGAGCAATTAAAGATTTGCCATTCTAAGATCAAAGAACTGACCTCTATTGAGGAAAATCTTAAAGATCAGGTTATTGTAAATCAAGCTATCACTGTTGAATTGGAGAAGGTTGTCGCTGAGCGTGAGCGAGCCATCGCTGAACTCAAGGCTGAGAAAGCTACTATTGAAGGATGGTGCAAAGCTTCCATCAAGGCCTCTGAGATCATTAACGCTCAGGTTCCCGCCAAGACAAAGACTGGTCTAGGATTTTCCTATGATGAGGAAGAACGTGTTGTTGACAGGTCCATGCTCAAGTTTGGTGCCTTCGTCTCCTCTATTCCAACACTTCTTCCTCTCAGTCCTCTTCTTTTACTGAGAGTCATCTTGAAGAAACTCCTTCAAGTTCTGGATGCAAAGACAAAGGTAAATCCATTGTCACAGCATCCCGTCCAAACAAGTCTAACAAGTCTAATAGATCTCTATTTCTTCAGCTTGTAAAGCTTCTTCTTCTTTAGGGACTAAGAAATCTGAATCGCATCAGAAATCTAAGTCACAGCTCAAGGTGAACTTTTCACCTAAAGAATCCAATTTCTCAAAGGTTCCTCTTAGAACTAATGAGAAGGGAATTCTTGGAGCTGGTCCCGTTTCTAGTCTGATACTTCCTAGCCCTAAAGCAACTCTTAGCTTTAGGATGTGTAAACATTGTGGTGAGAAAACACATATTGCCAGTTAGTGTCCTTCTACCGCCAAAGCTGGTTTACCAGCTTTGAGCAAGAAAGTAACCAAGGCTAAGAAATCAACTAAGGTGAAATTATCCACAAAGGCTGCTCCTGCAGTCATGGTGAAGAAAACCGTTGAAGCCTCTTCTTTAGGCTCAGCAAAGAGAACTCCTGCTGAAAAGTCTTCAGTATCAGACGTTGTAATCCCTACCACTAAAGTCTCTTCTTCAGACTCAGTGACGACTTCCACTGAAACTACCTTGGTAGTGTCAAGGGTTGTTCCTCTTTCCACTCAAACCTCTTTAGGTTCAGTGATGCCATCTACTGATACTAATTCATTAGCATCAGATGATGAAGCCTCTAACAAAGCTGGACCCCAATAGCTGGGTACCAATAGCATTCTTATTTTGTTTCCTTGCTCAGGTTATCAAAGGCATATGGTATCTGGACAGTGGCTGTTCGAGACATATGACAGGAGATAAATCTCTTCTAACTCACTTCAAGGAAGAAAGAGGACCTTCTGTAACCTTCGGTGGGAATGGAAAAGGATATACCAAAGGCTTTGATATATTATCCAACGGTACAACAACTTTCAAACGCATTGCATACGGTGAAGGACTGAAGCACAATCTTCTTAGCATCAGCCAACTGTTTGATAAAGATTATACAGTTAAATTCTCAAAGAATTMTTGWCATGTTCTCGACAAAGATGATAAGGTTGCTCTAACCGGTTCTCGTCTAGAGAATTTTTATATCATCACCATGAATTCTCCTCTAACTGAGAATAGCTGCTTCTTCTCCAAAGTCTCATCAGATATTAACTGGTTATGGCACAAACGCTATCTCATCTCAACTTCAAGACACTCAGTGAGTTGTCAAGAAATGACCTTGTCACAGGTCTTCCTCAACACTCGTTTTCAAATGAGTCTCTTTGCTCAGCCTGTGAAAAAGGGAAACACACAAGAGCTAGCTTCAAGTCGAAGCAAATCTCTTCAGGGACTTCGCTTCTTCAGCTATTGCACATGGATTTCTTTGGTCCAGTCAACGTGCAATCCCTAGCTGGAAAGAAGTTCACACTTGTCATTGTTGATGAGTATGCCACGTATACTTGGGTATTCTTTCTACGATCCAAGGACGAAGCACCTGAATAAATTATTTTGTTCATCAAAAGGATAGAAGTACTAAACAACATTAAAGTACGATCTATCATAAGTGACCATGGTACTGAATTCAAAAACAGTACTATGGATAACTTTCTTGAGGACAAGGGAATCTCTCACAACTTCTCCTCTGTGAGAACTCCTCAATAGAATGGGGTTGCTGGAACAAGAAATCGAATAATCATCAAGGCTGCTCGATCAATACTCAGTGAATCCTATCTCCCGACTCAATTCTGGGCTGAAGCTGTCAACACTTCTTGTTTCACTCAAAATCGATCGCTGATCGTAAAAAGATTCAAGAAGACGGCCTATGGACTCTTACATGGACGAAAGCCCTCCATAAACTTTCTTCATATATTTGGTTGTACTTGTTATATTCTCAACAACCGTGACCAACTTGGAAAGTTCGATCCCAAAACTGATGAAGGAATCTTTCTTGGATATTCTTTTGTATCCAAAGCCTTCAGAGTATTCAACAAACGAAGACAGACAATAGAGGAATCTATTCATGTCACTTTTGATGAATCTCAGTCAGCTAATTCAAAACCCATCTCAAATGATGAGGATGAATTAGAGAACTGGATGATATCTCACTATGAACAACCTGAAGCTTCCTACAGTGCCCCTCCAAACACTGAATCACTAGAAGCTGAACATGATCCATTCATCATTCCAGTTGCAGCTAGTTACTCCAATGTATCTTCTTCAGAGATCGCTGCAGTTCCCATTAGCTATGTACCTTCTTCTACTTCAAACACTGATCCATCAGTGAATGAAATGCCTTCAGTTTCTGAACCTCTTTCAGTTGCTGAATCTGAGGCTCCTTTGGCAATAGTCCCTATTGCTGAATAAACTATTGCTGAAGTCTCATCTTCCATACCTGAACTCTCTTATTCAGATGAAGCTCCTCTACCGGCTCAGCAATGGACTAAAATCCATCCAATTCATAAAATTCTTGGTGATATAGATGCAGGTATCAAGACACGTCGAGGTCTAGCTAATATCTATCTCTTTGTCAAGTTTCTTTGTTTAGTTGAACCCAAGAAAATCAATGATGCTATCTCCGACCCTAGTTGGGTTCTTGCTATGCAAGAAGAGCTCATTGAGTTTGATAGGAACAAAGTCTGGTACCTT
>NW_020200607.1:147215-152520 GCF_001531365.2 Cynara cardunculus var. scolymus
TCCAACTGAGTATCAACTCGCTGACCTTTTCACCAAGCCTCTTGATGAGACAAGATTTAATATCTTGATCAGCGAATTGGGGATGTTGAACACTGAAGTGAAATGATTAAACATCACTCAGTAAGTGAAATGATTCAGTGCTCTATGCCTAACACTGAACTGTTGAGTAAATATATCTATCTCTAAGATATGATTACTCTTCTCTTTTCACAACTTAAAACTTTCACTGAAGCTTTATCTTTTTGAGTGATAAAATGTTTTAAAAGGTGGTCTCAGTGACCACATCTTCAAGTATATCTTTACACTTATCTTATAAATCTAAAAGATCACTGAAACTTTTCTTTAGTAACCAAAAAGTTTTTTTAAATGTCAGTTTCAGTGACTCTCTTCACTAAAACCTGATGCCTTAAAACCATCACTGAATACTTTCTCCTTTTTAGTGATAAAATGTTTTAAATAGAGTTTTCAGTACCCTTTTAACTGAATGACTCTTCATATTCTTAAAAACCTTTTTGTTTTTAAAAGAAAATAGTTAATGCATAGTCTTTATGACGACATTCTCTATTTCCTATGAGCCACGCTTTGAGACGCACAAAATGACCTGTCATTACGCTACCTCATTAAATGCCATCCAAACGTGGATGAAAACGTGACATATTTCTCATTATGACCACTTTTCCGAACCGTCGTCTTTTTCTCTCTCTCATATTTCTTCTCTCTCCTCCTACCTATAAATATGAGATTTCTTCTTCACTTTTCTCTTTACGCTTTCAAAATTCTTAGATGAACTTCTGCTAAGATTTCTCCAAAGCAAGAACTCTCTAAATCTTCAAACCTCTTTCCGACCTTTCTTCTTAAACTCTAAAGGTCAGAATCTTCTTTTCTTCTTACCATTATAAGAAATGTGATTAATATTATTAAGAACTTTGTTCTCTTAATGTATTGAACTTTAAAGGGTTTTAGTCATCTCTTTCTTGATTATTAATCTTGTTTCTTTGTACACATTCTACTTGAAAAACCCTAATCTTTTAAAGATTTTTCAAATGAAGTTTTTCCTTGTTTAAAAACTTTTTCTATACTCTTTAACCATAAACTCTTGGCTTATTTCTAACAAATCTGTTTGTTCCTGTTTGTTTTACTTATTTGATAATAAATAGATGGCTGCTAAGAACGTCAACTTCTCCATTGACGAGATCTCTATCAAGGCCAACAACCACATTGCCTTGTTAGAGATACCCTCCACAAGAGCACATTACCAAGAGGTGGCTGACTTCCTCAAACAGTCGTCCTTAGGCTATGCTCTCAACCATGAGCCCCTCATGGTCAAGGAACTCCTTCAGCAGTTCTGGTACACTGCTGAGGTTGTCGAAGTCCAAGACGATGCTGGACGCAAAATGGAGCAAATCCATTTCACTTTCAACTGCATGGATGTGAACTTTGGGGTTTCTACATTCCGCTCAGCCCTCCGTCTTCCCAAGGGTCCCTTCGACAGCGAACCCTCCTCCACCAAGATCATCAAATTTCTCAACGCCATTGGTTACCAGTGGCCAATGAAGAAAGACTCTAGCACCCCTCTCAAGTCCTTAATGAAGATTGAGAAGAAAAGGATGTCAGCTGTCTGGAAAAACCTGTTTTCTCATTTCATCCAGTGCATGGGTGGAAAACTGGAGGTCAGGACCAGGCCTCTAGGATCGCCTTCATCATAGGCATATCAGCGATTCAGCATCGGAATATAAATTATGTTGCGATCATTTTCGATGACCTGGTGCTTAAGCTGAACAAGCGCCAGCGAGAAAAGGTGGTGCCCTACACCAGGTTTCTTTCAATGGTATTGACTAAGATCTTCAAGAGTCTTTACACCAAAGAAGGAAACCTTCCAGAATTCTGGATCATAAGCTGAGGGACAGTGATGTGGCACTTTATACCATTGTGTCCATCACTACCTCTTCTCAGGTGGCCATGACAAGGGCAAACCCCCCTGCGTCTAGCCAAGCCACCAAAACCCCTTCTAAACGACCCTCTCAGCCAACTCTTGGTTCTCCTTAGAGAGCCAAGAAATCCAAAAAGGGGACAACCACGTATCTAGCTGGGGCCTCTCAAAAGGCTTCAGTTATTGAAACTAGCCTTACCCCCAAGGCACTTTCTGTTAACCCTCCTAGCTCTTCATTGATTTCTCATATCACTGTCGTATCAGTGGTACCTTCATCAATCACTTCAGTGACCCAAATCACTAAAAGTGTAGATATCAGCGCCACCACCGCTGAACACTCACGTCTCTTCTCAACCATTTTCTCTTCTCCTCCCTCCTTGGTCTTTACACATGTCGATGATGTATCAGCGACTATCCTTCCTGATACTGAGACACGCACCACTGGACCTGAGGTTGCTCCTCTCGATGGTCCTCAGTATACGGATGTCCATCCTCTCGAGGACATCTTTGCTCATACCAGTGACAATCCTTTAGTAGTCACTGAAGGCCCCTCAGGTATTCCATCTTCCTACCCTTTCTTTTCTTCTAACCTTGAGCCTTCATCTCACACTTCTTCTTTTGCAGGTCCTTCTTCGATGCATCAGCCTGATGCTCAGGAAGCGGTAGAGGAAGAAAGAGAGAAAGATGATGGAGGAGATGAAAAGATCGATGATGACTATGATATGGCATCTGATGTCAAACTTCTCCTTCCCGCCTTTGATACCGTCCTCTCCAGAATCAACGAAGTTCACCAAGAGATGCCTCGTCAAGGTGATCTTGATGCAAATTTCTTTGCCCTCCAGGCGGATGTTCAAGAAGTTCAGAGTCAGCTCCAGACGCTCCTAGAAGCTGTTCAAGCCAACAATGACGCCATTGCTGTTTTTCACAGCAGGGCTGACGATGCTCAGGCTATAGCTGATCAGCAGACTGGTCTTCTTCAACAAATCCTGGATGTTGTTCGTCAACTAGCTCCAGTGATTTCACCTTCTTTCTCTGCCAATGATCACGTTCAGCCCCATGAGACGTGTGAGGCAACGACTACTCTAGCCAATGCTTTGCAAAGGCTGGAGGATTCAATGGTTCTCCAGTGTCAGCGCTTGGATGAATTCTTTGGCCAATTCTCTCAAGTCTTAGCCAGAGAGGGGGAGATGAGGTCCAATGCTGGTGAATCATCTGACGCTGCTCCTATGACTTCTCAGGCCGTTGGTCCAGTATCAGCTTCAGTTGCAGTTGAGGCTGAGGCTCCTAGAGCTGAAGTAGTCGCTGCTCCTGTAATCCCTACCACTGAAGCTGCTCTAGCTGAGGTTGTAGATGCCATCCCTAGGGATGATGCCCATACCATCACTATTGCTGGTGATGATGATGATGTTGATGAAGATGAAGATGATGATGATGAAGACGATGATGAACCTACCATTCCAGACACCGGAGATGATCTAGATGGTGATGACGACGATGATGATGAAGATGACTTTACCATCAAGTTCCAGAAGCCATCAACCGTCAACAAAGGTGTTACTTTCGGGGATTCTGCATCCTAAGGGGAACAAAGGCAAGGTGAATCGACTTCATCAGAGAACTAGGACCCAAGTTGAAAGGCAAGGCGGTCGCTGAAGAAGGTAACTTGAAGGTATTATTCAAAATCCCTCAACAACCTTTGTTTGAAGGCTCTACCTCTCAGGTAGTGATTACTTCATAATATCAACTTCATATTCCATCAATAACCTACGGTCGATTGGAGCAGGTACCTGATCAACCTGTCTCTTGTGCTCCAACAGACCAACAGATGTCTCAGCTGAAAGAGTCACTCGACCATACTAGAGTAAAAATCCCTCTTCGTACTTGTAGTGGTGGTGAGTTTGACTTCTTATCTTAAGCTAAAAGACTCGAGGCGTTAAGGGCTGAAGAAGAGCTAGAGCTTCAAAAGAAGCAGACTGAAGACAGCTTAAAGCTGGCCAAGTCACTAGCTGTAAAAGTCCTTCCCAAGAAAAAGTCCAGGAAAACGGTGAACGATGTCCAACCCCAGGCTAAACTTCTTTCGATTGCAGATGCTGTACGCAAGAAGAAGCTGAAGCTGGTGCATAAGGACTAGCAATGGAGTGAAGCAAAACTGAAAAAGAGACTCAGTCCCAGCCCAATTATCAGCATCAGCATCAGCGGACGTTCTAAAGATGGTGGAACACTGGTCTCAATGCTCATCACCAGGGAYAATCTTGATGCCGTTACCGAGTACCCTTCCTACCTTGGCCGCTTTGGATACATCAAATGGATGGAGATCAGACAAGCCATTAAACAATCCAAGTCGAGACACAAGACACTTATCGAGGACATCATCAACGATCTCATCAAAAGGATGTCCGGGTATGGCAAGGTCCCTGACCGCCAACTCTGAAGAAAGGTGGGAAAAAGAAACAAAAACTCTATGATCCTAATGAAGAACCATCCCTAAGGAATGAACATGAGACAAGGTTCTCCTTAGATAAAATCCTAAAGGCTCATAAGAGTACAGATATTTCTATGCTGAATCTTGAATTGCGAGATAAGGGTCCCTATACACCCAACTCTGTGCATTTTAAACCTGAGTTAGGAGTTATATTCCTTGACTATGAAAGGTAAAGTCAGATTTCAGAGAATGTCAGAGCTACATCTATGTCCAATGGATATTTTGGTTTATCTTTTGCTCTGGATAGATGATAGCATGCCTGGAAAAGTCGTAGATCTGAAGATACGAAGGGAATTCCTATGTCGAAGAAACCTTGGTGAAAATGTACCTGATTACATAGATCTAAGTCTTCTAGAATAAGGTTCTCTTTGTAACAACATTCCACTTTTCCTTATAACTTCTTGTACTATATCGTCTTTCAGTGATTGTACTTATATTATGTAAGTTCTTAACATGTACAGTAATACTTGTAATATCTTATATGACTAATAAAATGAGTATTCCATGTACTTCATTGAAAAAGATCCCTGAAAAAGTAATAGGGACACAAGTCTATGAGTTTCAGTGTTACTTTTTGCATTCACTGACAATCTACGTCAGTGAATAAGCTTTCAGTTTCAGTTTCCGTACTTATAATTTTCTTAGATATAACTTAAGAAAAATTATCAAGCTGAGACTGACCAAACTGAAAAAGATCCCAAAATAGTAAAAAGAGACATGTATTTTATATGTAACTTTTTGCTTACTATTATTTGATAAGATAACCTTCTTTATGTTATCTTGTTATCATCAAATAGGGGGAGATTGTTGATCCTCTCTCTCTGTGATTTGATGATAATTCATTTTCTCTTACACGTTGTATTTATGTTTCTGTATTTTCAGTTCCAGCGATC
>NW_020200607.1:154523-160770 GCF_001531365.2 Cynara cardunculus var. scolymus
GGTTGATCAAAATATTATTTCTTTAAAGCACAATGATCAGATAAAAATTTGATCAAGAAATTTGGCTTTAAGCACAATTAACGAAAGAATAATGCGACAACAATTCGATTATTCAGTATATACGAGAGAAATGAATGAAGATCTATAAGAATAAGTTTACAGATTCTGATATTCAAGAAAAATGAATGTATATGAATCAATGTAAAAAAAATATCAGAAAACAAAATTCAATACAAACGAGTGTATTATCACCGAAAAAGATTTTCATATAAGAGACGTGATAATAACAGTTTGAAGAATAGCTGAAACAGGTATTGGAGTTATGTACGATGAGAAATTACACAAGTAAAATCTCAGGAAGTACCTGTTCAGAGAATGTACTCGTTTTAGAAAACATTTCCATTTCCGAAAACATTTATTAAAAAATTCTAGAGACTCCCCCTAGAAAACAGATTTAAGTAATGATTCAGTTAAGCTCAAAAAATTAAAAAATTTGAAGAAAACATTTTAAGTACGATTTCTAAATTGAGTGTTTAGAAACCACACACGGTAAAGCACGGGTCCTGAACTGAAATGTTCAGAAGCCTCGTTTGGAATAGATTACAAGTCCCCCTGCATTGGTGTATCACTGAAATGATATTCTGATCAGCACAAAATTGACACACCTGCAAAACCAGATTAAGTAGATTTTGGTACCTAAACGAACTTGGGTCCTATTTTGTTAGTATCAGGTTGGGGTATGTTGTAATTACCAAACCATTTATTTCTATAAGGTATTTTCTTTTCAGCACTATTAACAGGATGGTTATATACAAAATATGACTCATGCCAGTTATTATAATCATACATGTTCTTACCTTTCCAGTTGTTCTGATAACTGTTACCTCCATGCCACCTGTTGAACCTTTTGTTATTGACAAAATTATTGGTTCTACATGTTGAGCACATAATCCTTCTCTTGCTAAGATTGATCAGATCATTAGTGGATTTCACAWTGCAAGGAAGATTGTTAGTAACAACAGGTGTATGAGATAAAACATATTCAGACTTATTGACCCAAATGCTTTTAATCTTTGAAGAATAATTGGGTGATCCAATGACATATCCTTGATAATTCTGATTAAAACGAGAATAGTTCTTAGAAACATTAGATTTAGTACTACTTGAATAACTGTTCGAATAGGAACAATTATAAAAGCTGGTTTTACACTGTGATTGAGAACCAGTTGGGCTTTTAGCACACGAAAAGTCTTTGATTTTTTGTAAAAGCTGGTCTCTTTCAACAGCAACTAAATCATGTTTCTTTTTCAGTTCAGTTCTCATGTTCAATTCAGTTTCAAGGTTTGTCTTTAGATCAGGCAATTTCTTTGAAGTATCCAAAAACTTACTTTCTAATTCCTTCTTTGACTTTTCAAAAAATTTCCGTTGTTTCTCAAATTTCTTTCTCTCTTCGTCTGAACTTCCCTTCTCATTTTCTAAAGCAATGTCAAGCCATTTCTTTTTCTCTGTAAGCTCTTTGGCAATTGCAGCATTTTTCTTGACAGTGTTTTTCTTTTCAAGAATAAACACTCTCTTCTCTTCATCTAATTCTTTCCTTTTTCTGAACAATGCTGTCTGACAATTCCAAATTCTTTCTTTGACATWCTTCTTCATACTCTTTCTTCTCTTTATCAAACTTGGATCGTTCCAAGATGATAAGTTGTTCAAAATCTGAAATTTGATTTAAAGGAAATTTAGCATTCAGCTCAAGAGAATTAATCTTATTTTCATAAGATTCACGTTCAGTACAAAGTCTTATTTCTATTTCAGAAAATCTTTTCTTCTCTTTTTCAAAAACTAATTTTTCAGTATTCAGACTTTGTTCAGACTCCAAAACTTTTCCTTTCTCTATCTCCAGTAAATTCTTTAATTCAATCAAATCAATCTCATATTTATGAATTTTCTCAGTAAAGTCCTCAGTCTCTGTATTTTTTCTCCCAAAATAGTTCCTCTCAGCATTTAGTTCATTTTGAACTTTTTGGAGTTTAATGGTCAATCTATCTATTCCGATATATGGATAGATGTATGATCCAGCATGCCCATTTGTGAAATAAAAAACCAAATTCCATTCTTGAACAAATCTTTATTAGACGTACTCCATTTTTTTTTATCTCTTTCTCACATTCTATTCTGACATCATCCAAAGATTTTTTAAGTTTATTAATCTGATACTTGGATTCATTCTCAACTCTTTCTAATATTTCTTTATGCTCCTGATTCAAAATTTTAATACTTTTCTCAATAGCATAATTCATAACTTTATAGTTCACAATGCTCTTTTCCAGCTCAACAATCTTCTCTCTCATCTCCTTTAGAATATCTGTCATTTAAAAAAAAATTGATCAATTATAAGATCTATGCAGTTAAATCAGTAAAAGAAATTAGGAACAATTAAGTTCAAAAAGAATACCAGAAAAACACAAAAACTGATGAGAATACAGAAAATCGACAAAAAAACTGTCAAAAATCAGTAAAAACAGTCAAAACTGTTGAAAACAGTTAAAAACTGTTAAAAACAGTCAAAGACAGTTTAAACTGATGAAAAACAGTTTACGCGACAGAAAACAATTCAAAGATTCTCAAACAGTTTAAAACACAAACAGATAAACGAAATGATCAAAAAAAAAACAATCTAAACAAAAATTAAAACTCAAAACCAAAAACACAACAAATATAAGTCCAAGATGAAAATAAATGTCCAAGTGCAAAACAATTATTCAAGACCAAAAACTGATTCTAGCCCAAATCAAATAGCCAACAACCGTAGCAACTTTTCACTATACAAATGTGAAACTTTAAAAAAAAATTAAATTGTTCTATCTGCTCTCGAGTTGCAACTTCTATCCAAAAGTCCACTTGAAAATTGCAACTTCACAATCCAATCAACCCGTCCTTTATAAACTTGCAACAAAATGAACCTCTGCTTTCCACTCTGTATGCTCTTCACCCTCGTTTGCTTGTTACCAGCACTGCTCGTTTGATCAACAGATGCTAGTGATTTCTGAGCCATGCCTCCAATTTTTTGTATAAACCTCTCCTTAGCTGATACTTTCCAGCCACACTGTCAATCACAATTATTCAACCTCACAAGAACATGAGAATCATATGAATCCCAATTATCTTGTGCCTTGACCAATGAATCAAAACAACAGCTTCAAAACTGCACTAGTTCAATAAGCAGCTTCAAGTCTGTTTTAAAACAGTCAAGACTACACACTAAATCGCTCTTAAACAGCTCAAAACTAACAGTAACCACACACTGCATGATCAAGAAAATAGATCACCAAACAGACTCCAATAACAAACATAGAACCTGTGCAAGAAATTAAATATGTGTATGGCTTGTATAATAAACCTGTGATTAAATCATCCAACCAATCACCAAGACTGCATTCACCAAGGCTGTCACAACTAGAGATTATTGTCCACTGTCTACTAATGCATTCACCAAGGCTGTCACAATTACAACTGTGATGGCAGATTTTAGTTTAGAAACCAACCACTTTCTGAAATGTGGCTTTCATGATCAAGCATGGGAGGTGTTTGTGCTTTGTTGCTGTTGCTTAAGGTTTCCACTAGCCTGGTAAATCAGATTGAGAAACTTTGCCACAGCCTGTGTGTCCTAGCCTTCTGTTTAAGTCTGCAACTGATAGAAGATGTCGAGGTGATTCAGAACACAAATAAACCAATTTCTGTTTGACAGCAGTTTGTTTGATAACTGAAACAAACAGATGCTGTTTTAAGCTACCAAGTGCTTGAATGAATGCAAAATCAAGCAACCAAGACAGTGGCTGAATAAAGTTCAAAAATGGAATGTGAGCAGTTTCAAAGAGTAGCAGAAACCACAAACTGCCCTTAGAACCTGTTGGCCAGATTCTATTCAAACCGGCTGTCCAAACTCTTGTCCAAACAGATTCTATTCAAACCTTTCACCAGACTCTATTCAAATTCTCCACAGTTAGAAGAATGCCTTCAGTTGGGTCAATGACATCAATGGAGAATGCAAAAGCTCCAAGTCTCAACAATTCAGTTTAAAACTGCTTAAAGCTGTACTAAATCGCCTGAAACAAAAGCTTTAAAGTCACTTAAAATCAATTGTCTCAATTAAGAAGAAGCTGAGTCAATATCCAAATGAGATGAATCTGTCAAAACAATTGAGTCAAATGAAACAGCAAACAATTTAATCTAAGAGAACCTGATTGAATAAGCGATTTCACCTTGAATCCTTGAAACAAGCGATTTAATCCTTGAAACAGTCAAAGTGATGTAAACAATGACTGATTTACACAGTCCACTAAACAGTCTCTAAACAGCTCACTAAACATTCTTTATACAAACAGCGGTAAATCGTTCAACACAAGGAAGAAAATGCTCAACAGACTATACTTAAATCGCTTAAAGCAAGTCAAAGCATGGTCTTAAATTGCTTATGATGAAACTGTAAATCACTCACAATGAGGCTGTAAATCATTCAAGAACCAACCTAAACTGCTCAAGCTTAATAGTCTTTGAATACTCTCAAGTCTGCTCAACACATTATCCTAATACAGTCAACACACAGCTTGAGATTTACACTTCACAAATACAAACCAGATGACCTTGTGCGATTTAGGAACTTCCTTGAGCGAATAATTGAAAAAATTATGAAACCTTACCTTCTGATATGAAAAATTTTAACAGAGAAACCTGTGTAGCTTGTAATACAGTAATAATACGGGAACTGTTCAACTGCCTTCGCTCACAATCCTTGAAGCTTAAAAGAAAATCATATGAAAATCCCTTTTGACACAAACACCAGATGAGTAACAATACAGGAACTATGATTCAGATTTGAAATGTAAAAGACGAATCATTGATTGATTGCTACCGTTTTGAAATTCATACAATGGAATAACATCGGACAAAAATTCTTGAATTTGGCTAAGGAAATGAACGATTTACCTTTAGTTCAGACAACCTTCAATCGATTTAACACAAAGTCTGGTCAAGAGTTGTGCGAATCCGGTCACTAGTCTGGTCAAGAGTTGTGTGAATCCGGACACTTATCCGCTCACGATATGTACGATTTAGGCCCTGTTTGTTTTTCTAAAAAATCACTTAATTGCCTCTTAAGTCTGACCGATTCAGACCTAGAGGAATTAAGTGCGTTTGTTTTTTTATAAATTAAGTGCTGAAAATGTCTCATTTTCTCTGAATCGGTTAGATGCAAATTTAGCTCTGAAAACCTCTTAATTTGATTTCTCCATCGCTGTTGCTGGAATCATTCCCCTTCTGTTTGTTAATCGACTCTCCAATCGACTTCTCCTTCTCGGCTGCTGCTTCCTTCCCTCTTCTGCTGCTTCCAATCGACAGCCCCTGCGGCTCGATTTCTTCCTCCCGGCTGCTTGATGACAGCCCCTTTTGCTGTCCACTTTCGATTTCGCGTCGCCTTCGCCTACTGCTCTCGCTCCCTCTCCATCGCTCAACAGGATTGCTCTCTCCGTCGCCTACTGYTGTCGCTCAACCTCTCCATCGCTCAACAGGATTCGCTCATCTCCATCGCTTCATGTACTGCTCTCGATCTCTCTCTCAATCGCTCAACAGGATTCGTCAATATCTCCATCGCGTCGCCTACTACCTCTCGATCTCTCGATTTAAGGTATCAATCTCGATCTCTCAAGCTCTCTATCTCTCGATTTTATTTCTCTTGCTTGGTTAATTTCTGTAATGCGGGTTTAGGGTTTACCTCCTATAAGGGTTTTTGTATGTAAACCCCACGGTCCTATAAGGGGTTTTTTTTTATTTGGTCTGTTAATCCTATAGAGTATCGTGTGTGTGAGCATCGTGTGTTTATAAAACAGGATTCATGTATTGACTGGACTATGTTTATAAAACAATTGACGAACCAGTTGGTGAAGGGGACTTTACAGAGTAGAAAAAAGAGGGAGTTTGTACACAATAGAAAAAAAGGCAGTTTGGGACTTTACAGAGTATCTTTTGTGGGATTTCATGTTTTGTGGGATTTCATGTTTTGATCCTGATTGATTATCATTGCTTTAGGGAAAAACTATAATTTTGATGACATATTTTGGATGAAAAAACATTGATGAAAGAGGGAATGAATTATGTTGATGGATTGTTAAATTTATGCATTCAGCCATCCTTGCAGGTAGATTGAGGGAGTGTAGTTGCTGTATTTCTATTTTAATCGTAATGATTGGTAATAAGA
>NW_020200607.1:161980-166304 GCF_001531365.2 Cynara cardunculus var. scolymus
AGAAGTGAATTCAGACTTCAGACTTCAGCACCTCTTAAAAAACAAACGCCACCTTAGTCAGCGATTTAGATATCCGGAGAAAGAAATTGAACCTTGAAACCGATTTACCAAGAATCCGGTTAAATCTTGAACTGAGATGTGCGATTTACCTTTTTATCCGTTCAAGCTTTGTGCGAATCCGGACAATTATCCGGTTAACCTGTGACCGAATTTGATGAATCTTGATGAATCTTGATGAGGCTTATGAACGATATGGTGTGATGAAGAAGAACAAAGTCTGTATGGGTTGGGAAAAAAAACTATGGGCCTAAATCGGTTGGGTCAAAGAACAAATGTTTTGAGCGACTTAGAGAAAAAAGAAACACAAAAAACAAAAGAATTTAAAAAAAATTGGATCAAGAACACAAAGTTTTTAAAAAAAAGAAGAAAAAAAAAACCACTAAAACCGATTAAATCTTGGAATATAATGATCAAATCACAAAAATTTGTGAATAATAAAGATTCACAATTCAATTCCGAGCATTTTGATCATGATTTAAACACAAAAACACAAGATTTTTAAAAAAAATTGGATCAAACTAAAAGAAATTAAGAACACGATCAAGAACAAGATGAAATTCAGAACAAAATTCCAGAAAATCTCTTTACAGAAAGTGATTTCTTCTCTTTGATTTCTTGCATTTCAGCTTTGATACCAATTGTGTGTCCCTACTAATCAATCTTCACACTTCTATCAACAATCCATGACATAATCTGGATATTTCTTGTAAGAACATCAAGAACACTTAAGATGAATATTGAGAGAGAAWGTCAAACATTCAAAACTCTAGTCAACTCTCTATTACGTATCAGATTTACAAATGAGCTCCCTTCTCTTCATTTACAAAGACATTACCCTATTTATAGGGTCAAACCTCTWAACACAAGTCAAAGTCAAACCTGCCTAAGAAAAGTCAAACACGATGACTTTTACAATTATAGACAATATTTAACTTTCAAGACGAATACAATTTAATACTGATTTTCAGTCCTAACATCATCTCTCTCTCTAACCTAATTCTTACTTCAAGCATCTTCTAGCTTAAGTAAAAGATCTTTCTTTTAGCAACTTCTTTTCTTGTAATTGCTAAAGCTTTGTGTGTAACCAAAGATTGTTTAGATATGTTTTTATTACCTTATCTTTTCGCAAACAATCTTGTAAAATATGTATTGATCTTCTATATCAATATATATCTTAAATTTGAAAATACTTTGTTTATATTCATCCCCCCACTTCTACAAACTGTTTCTTTTCTTGTAGACCCTCACGGGACCAAGAGATCGGTTCATCTTCGTTGATGTCTAATTCAAAGTCAAAGTAGATTCCAGTTGACTCATCAATATTATCTATGTCTTTGCCATAATTTTGAACACCACCCAGTGTCTTTGAAAATACATCATTAAAACCAACATTGTCAGACAAATCCAATAACAACCTTTTTTCTACTATGGTGTCCGCCGTCTTTTCAACCATTGGCTCGATCGTTGGATTTGTCCCCACAGCTATCACCTTTTCAGATGTTCTCTGCTGGTAGTTATTTATTATGAACTTTCTCGTACAAGACTTTCTACATTGATAGTTTCAGAATCAGGCTCCCTTGCAACAACTTCAGCACGAACTGTCGACTCAGCCAACCTCTGTCTTTTCCTCTCCTGCTCATGATCATCAGGATCATCCGAATCATCATGCCTTCGTTTCAAGGAGGTGGCTTGAGCTTGGAAAGTGTCTTCTAAGGTTGATACCCTTTCGGTTAGGGCATCAATGGAATAGGGCATCAATGGAATTATGCATCAAAGACAGTGCTTGAGTGTTGGATGCAATTAACTTGCTAACTTTGGAAAAATTAGCCGCAACAACATCTTGGAAGGCGAAAAATTCCGAGGCCCAAATGATAGGATTGTCATCTACAAGCTGCCTTAGGACCTCAACCAAATCTACATCTGCCACGTCAGGATTCTAAGAAGAAATAGCTTTGCGTACAACAATGACTTGAACTCATCCATCGATTGTTCTTGTGCCCTTGGAGGTTCAGAATCAGGCGGTGGTGATGGCACAGATGGTTGACCTTCAACTGTAGGCTCCTTACCCTTCAACACTCTTTTCAAATTAAGAATTTGTTCCGTCATATTGTCCTGGACAGCCTTTAGGGCGCCATCCAAATATTCCTGTGACACGAAGTCGGGTAAGATAACACCTGGATCACTTAGATTACCAGTTGTAACAACATATTGAGAAAACTATTGTGCCTACGTTCAATGTTGGCATAATGGTAGCACTGGTAGGACTTCTGACCTATCCTTGTGGTAAGTCAACAGACTCCACTGTGGTCATTCCAACAAGTTCACTAAGAACTGCAGTTTGAGCAATAGATGCTCTCGACTCATGTGCACCTATGTGTATCGACTCTAGACTCGAGGTGCACGGAATCGATGTCGTAGGCTGGGGCAGAGCCCTACTATTTTCAATATCTACATTCTCTGAGTGAGAAGCAGATATATTATATGCTAAGTCCCCGTGAGAAGATGAAACAACTGCTTGTTGAGAACCAATTGAGTGGCTGGGAGAGGTATGCAATTGTATAGCTGGGCTAGCTATGTTTGTTTCAATATTAACATTCAACATATGAATGTCAATAGCAAATGTGGGTGCCTAGCTAAGTGTATCAGCTGGGATAGGAGCATGTTCTTCGTTTTCAGCTCCACACTCACTCTCACCATGTTTTTCTCCTTCCCATTCACTCAACCTCTCAACATTTTCGACTACTCCCTCATCTTCTTCAACTGGAATAGCCTCCGGTAAATGTTGCAGTTCATCGTAGTCATTTCCAAATTCATCAACATGAAAAGATAAAGATTAAAGACTTGGGCAAGTTTGTTGATATTGATTTTCAGGAAAGATCTCTTCAATATTGTCAATAATGGTTCCCATTTGAATATTCTGAGAAATAGCAAAATGAGCGGCATTATCATCATCATCATCATTATCATCATCATCATTCGCACCATCTTGAGTTGCCTGATCGTCTGATGTAGTATGTTTCGAGCTTGAAGAAGAAGCTGTGGAAGTACTTTCGGTTGAAGTGTTATGCTGATCAGAGTCTCCCCGTGACAGACTACCCTTTTCAATTACATTTTCGTTAAGCTCACAACCCTGTTCAGGTAACCCGTGTTCCTGAACCGTCTCATCTATGTCTAAACCCTCTCCCTCAGCTAATACATGGGTTGATCCCGGGGAAAGTTCAACCAGTTCTGGTTGAACTATAGGATCTATAACTTTCCTATAGTTTATTACACACTGAGCATTCTGATCAACGAAGACAAATAACTCAGGTGGAATTTCCATTATGGAGTCCAAGTCTTCAACTTCAGTATGCGAACGAATACGTTGCATGACAAACGATGGCCCAACTTCACTGTTTGCCCTGGTCGGAATGTCGTTATTTGCGTTCATCATGTCTTTAATTATGAGTTGAAGAAATCTCTGAAAAGGTACAAACTTTCTGGCTTTAGACGGGAATTTTTGGCATTGACCAACTCGATTAGTTCATCCCAAATGATAAGCGCTTAATCGTAATGACGAGTGAATACAATGCCATGGAAGAACTTCAGAAAGGGACTGCTACAATTATCAATTCCAGCAATCTTAGACGTTAGGCACCGATTGAGGATGGAAAATAGTAAGTTCCATATCGACGGAAGGAATCTTCTTTTAAATTGAGACGTATTAGTTAACTCTTGCGAGTATCCTAATCTTTTGATGTCTCTGCACAGCTCGTCATCAGTGATCAGTTGTTCAAACCCTGAAGGAGTTGGTCTTGGTAGACATAAAATTCTTCGAAGTTGTTTCAAAGTCAACTGACTTATGTATTCGTCTACATTGCCTTCAAAAAAGTAAATGTCGCCATGTTAGCTCTCATTCCTTAAATATAAAAGTATAGAAAAAGTAAAACAACAAGTACTGACAGAAGCTGATCTGTCACAGAAGACAACAGAGGACAATCAACAGAAGTAGCTCAATCTTACAAGATTCAAGTGACARAACCTCTGTCATCCATCACAGAGGTTCTGGAAACTTCTCCTCTGAAAACACCATGCTACAWGTCAAAGACGACAGAACCTCTGTCTTGTCTCACAGAGGTTCTGGAAGATTTCCTCTGCGCTCTACAAAGTTTCATCCAACAGAGGATCTGCAGAAATGTCTTCTATATAGATTATCTTAAACACGTTTTATTTTACTTAGGTTTATTAGCTGCTCGTGACTTTCACGTGAGCTTGTCTGTAATTT
>NW_020200607.1:166364-182283 GCF_001531365.2 Cynara cardunculus var. scolymus
TGTATTTCGTGTGCTTCCAGATTTGTAATCGTCGATATTTTCAATCTATTGAAAATCATTTGAAGCAATTCTCTTTGTGTTCATCATCTGTTCTTCATTGTGTTCTTACTGTTTCTACCTGTTTGATTGATACTATTTCCGCTGCTCTACTACTGTCTAACCGATCATTCAAGTAAGTTTTAGTACCAAGAATTTGAGCTATTCGATCCTAACACGCCATCTTTTGTAAGAGAAAGTGTATGCCAGAATTGTTGTAGGTACACCATTGGGACTTCTGCTGTTGTTGAGAGAGCATAAGCAATCAGATGTCCACGAAAGATTTCAGGGATTATTTTATATTCGCAAGACATGTCAAAGTTGAAGTGGTGGTTATTAGGCTTGATTTCTAGGTAAAAGCATTGAAGGAATAAAGATTCATCTGGAATAGGTGTATTTGTTGGCTGGTTTGGGTTATTTATGTTGTCTGATCTGACAGAAGGAATGTGAGATTTCTCATCAGATTGGTGATGTTCTTCAGCCATTTTTCCTGTAAAACGTAGAATGTTAGATCCAGAAATACAATGCCAATACCAGATATACAAGTAACCACACTTAGATTTGAAAAAAAAATATCAAAGAAATCTAAAAATTAAAAAAAATTCAAAATTTTTAAAAAGAATAGCAAAAAAGATATATAAAAATTCATAACTAAAAAAAATATAAGAATTAACTAAAAAATAAAACTAAACAAAATCTATCCAAAAAATCTAACTAAAAAAATAAGAAAGAAAAATAGAAAAAAGTTGTAAACAAAAAAAATTTCTAAGACAAAAAACTCACCCGGATTACTAATCCGGATAAAAAGAAAAACAAAAAAAATTCTTAGAAAAACTAAACTGGACACAACCCACACCAGTTGAGGTTGAAGGGACTAAGTCCGGTCACCTTCTCCGGTGAGAAAAATCGATTAAAAATCCTAAAAAATAAAACCTAAATCGATTAAAAACAAAAACAAAACCTAACCTAAATCGAATAACCTATCAAAACCTAAGATAACAGTCCTTAACAAGAACTTGAGTGATTTAACATTGAGTGATTTTACGTTCATTTACAGATGAAGATTCAAATTCAACAGATCAAGTTTTATGTTCAACCATTTTTAGATTTAGATCACATAATAAGTACAAATGCGAAGTCCAATCGTAGGAATCGAGTCCAAATGAAAAATGGTAATTAACCTTTGAACAGAGATGAAGGAGAAACATAGGTTAATCGAAGACAAAGATGAAGAACTTGAGCGATTTAGCTTAGCGATGACGTGAGTGAACAGTAGCAAGCGATTTGAGTAAAAGTAAAAAGTGAAAAATGAAAATCGGACGAGTATATATAGGATTGAAAATGACCCTTCAACTGCTAATCCGAACAAGGGTTGTCCGGATCAAGATAAAACGAACAAAGGGTTGTCCTATTTAGACCTCACTCTTACCACTAAGTCACTAAATCAGATGGTAAATCGAATGACACGATGATCGATAAAAGCTTACGTCGCACAAGATAAATGACAAATCAGACAAAACCCAAGCGATATAGAATTAAATCGCACAACACAATAAGCGATTTACACATAAATTGCTCAAAGGGACAAGCGATTTATACTTAACCCGCACAAAAAACACCAAGCGATTTACTTAAATCGCACAACTCCTTGAACATATCTAATCTTATCCAGATAAGAGTTTATCCACAAAATCTTCCGGTTGAGCAACATAAACTTCTTCCTTGAGAAGACCATAAGAAATTCCGTCTTGACATCCATCTGGTACACCGTGATATTCTTGTGTCCAGTGTACACCAAGAACATCCTTATAGCTTCGATTCGTGCTACTGGGCAAAGCTTTCATCGTAGTCAACACCTTCTTGCTGATTGTATCCTTTTGCGACAAGCCGGGCCTTCTTTCTGACAACAACTCCATCTTCATATTTTTTTATTCTTGTAAACCCACTTTGTACCGATAATCGTTTTATTAATGGGACGCGGAACCAATCTCCAGACCTTTAATGCTTCAAACTGATTCAGCTCCTCTTGCATCGCAATTATCCAGTCCGGATCTGCTAAGGCTTTAGACACCTTAGTTGGTTCAATATTGCTTAGGAAAGTGGAGTAAAGACACTCATTAGCAGAAGCAGACTGAGTACGAGTAGATGAAGTTGGATCACCAATAATTTGATGTATTGGATGATGTGTGGTCAACTTTTTGATATGAGGTAGGGGAATATATGAACATTGATATGAATTTTGATCAGTATAAGCATTGGGGGAATTATTTGTAACAGGTTCAGGTGAAGGTTCAATGTTTGGAAATGAAATAGGCTGAGTATCTGACTGAGCTAAGGTATTTTCATCTTGAACGACCGGCGCCTCTAGCAAGTCAGTATTTAAGCCCTCTTCACATTGAATTGGACAATCAGGTTTTTCCATTTGTATTTCTTTATCAACATCTTCTGATTCTTCTTCATTTTCAGTTACTGGAACATCAGTAGATGGACCAAATAACTGTTGTTCAGATTGAACATTTCTGGACAAATCATTGGACTTATTAGGTTTATTATCGAAATATTCATCGTAAAAATTCTCAAACAAAGAATCTAAATCAGAAAGATTAGAATTTGAAGATTCAATGTTATCTGTATTCCGTGAAGTGTTAATTATCAGACCGGGTCCTGAACCGTTTTGTCCAGAAGCCACATCAATCACTTCATAGAAAGAAACGTTGACGCTCTCATTGATGATTTTTGTCCGTTTGTTGTAGAATCTATATGCAGCAGACATTTTTGAGTATCCTATGAATACAGCTTCATCAGCCTTCGCAGCGAACTTACCTCTATCCTCTCTGTCATTTAAAATGAAACACCTGCAACCAAATACTCGAAAGAATTTGATATTAGGTATTGTTTTATTTATAATTTTGTATGGAGTTTTACCAAACATTTTATGAACTAGAGGTTGGTTCTAGGAAAAACAAGCAGTAGCCACAGCTTCAGCCCAAAGAAATAATGGAAGCTTTGAACAAGTCAAGAGTGTACGCACCGCTTCTACCAAAGTTCTATTTTTCCGTTCAACGAAACCATTTTGTTGCGCTGTCTGGGCTACTGAGAAAGTATGTGTGATACCAAGGGATTCTAAGAATGAGCCGAGAACGCTGTTCTTGAATTCAAATCCATTATCAGTTCTGATTTTTTGAATTGTCAGTTGTAGATTTATTTGAATAGTCTTCAAGAATGAGATAATTGTCTCAGCTGCTTCGTCTTTTGTCCTTAGAAAATGAACCCATGTATGTCTGGAATAGTCATCAACAATGACTAGTACATACTTCTTCCCATTTATGCTTTGTTCTCTCATAGGACCATATAGATCCAGATAGAGTAAATGAAGAGGACGTTCGGTATTGAACTATGTTTTCCACTTGTGTGAAGCTTTCTTCAGTTTAGTCAATTTGCATGCACTGCACACATGGTTTTTATGAAACCTTAAGTCTGGAATTCCTTTAACCAACTTGTTCAAATTTTTGAAGTTGAGATGTGAAAGACGCCAATGCCACAGCAGATTTTGCTTCAAGGATGCCTTGGATATCAAGTAGACTTCAGTATCCACTTGTGTATTCGATAGGTCGATTGTGTAGAGGTTTGATCTTCTGACTCCAGCTAATAGCTCTTTACCATCAGTAGTACGGATGTTGTATTGGTTAGCTTTAAAACAAACTTCTAGATTTTTATCGTAAAATTGACCTATACTGAAAAGATTATGTCCAAGTCCTTCGACATACAACACTCTCTTTATCATTAAGTTTCCAGAAATTACGTCACCATATCCAAGGATAGGCACGCATTGGTCATTACCAAACCTTATCATTCCTCCAAAAGATTCAACAAAATTATTTAACAGCTCTTTTCTACCAGTCATGTGCTTAGAACATCCTGCGTCTAAGAACCACACATGCTAGTTTACCTGCACAGTGAATCAATTGGGTTTAGGTAACCATTTTAGAATGGGTCTTTTCAGATCAGATTTTGTTGTTGGTATACTATAAGTACCAAACCAACATTCTTTGAAATTAATTTTCTTTGATAAAGCAGATAGAGCATAATTCATAATATGATAAGGTTTAAAAGAAGTAAAAGACATAAACATCTCATCCAATCTACAAGGAGAACAATTGTTTTTGCTATTCTTAATATCAAACAATTCATTTACTGAATATATGTGTACACTATTATTCAATGCTAAATTATTTAATAAAGAATCAACAAAACTTTTCTTCTTCTGTTGATTTGATGATTTATCTTCATCTTTCACTTTCCACACCTTCTAAAACTTTAATGCATTATCTGAAATAGGAGAAATAAAATCAATAGATTTAAATGAACGTTGAATCTTTTGTTTAAATTTCTTTTTAGTAAGCTTCTTCTATTTCCTCGAATTCTTTTTAGATTTATTCTTTTTAGATTTATTCTTTTTATAATACCAATTCTCAGAAACAGGTTTTTTGTTGAAAGTATTTTTAAAATTTGAAGCTATTTCGGAATCCTCAGTCATTTCATTTTTAACTATAAAATCCTCATGATTGAGAAGTTTCTTCGAGAAATCAAACTGAGAAATCTCTTCGTCTAAACAAGTATCTGAATTCAAGATGTTAGAAAAATTTATTTTCTCATTTAAAACTTTTAAGTCTTCTGATTCAGAAGCGTCACTTAAATATTTTGAAGACGAAAAGTATTCAGACTCAGCTCGTTCCTATTAGAAATGCCTGTTTTTGTTTATTAAATGAAAGCCTTTCTTCATTTAAAATTTTCTCTAACTGAACTACTTGTTTTTCTAGAATTAAAGTTGGTGTAAAAAGTTTTGGTTCAGCGGGTTTAGATTCAAGTTCTGCTTTTGAATAACTATGAAAATAATCTGTCGAAAGTGAAGAGACTTGTGTTTTATAGTTGTCATTTAGATTTGTATAATCAAATGGAAGTTGCATTTTGTCTTTTCTTTTTCTGTTAAAGTCTTCTTGTTCTTCGACTTCATAAGAAGATTTTGTAAATTTAATTTGAAACTCGGGACCACAATCAAGATATTCAACTTTATACAGGGTTGGGGTAAAATATAAAGATTTTTCTAAACGATTTGGATTTTCATACCCTAACCCTTCTCGAGGATTAAAAAATCTTG
Source organism: Cynara cardunculus var. scolymus (assembly GCF_001531365.2). NCBI lineage: Eukaryota > Viridiplantae > Streptophyta > Magnoliopsida > Asterales > Asteraceae > Cynara > Cynara cardunculus. Next base: position 171,559 of record NW_020200607.1, read on the forward strand.
TTTCAGATGGTTTGTTTAGAAAAATCGTTTGATTAGTTTTCCCTCTCTTGTATAACTTTTCCTCTTTAACTTTCAGTTTTTCATTTAAATCTTTAAGTTGTAACTCAAGCTTACTTATTTTAACAATTAACTCTTCATTCACCAACTCTAGTGATTTAGATTTGTTCTTTGAATCAGATAATTCAGATTTTAAGATGTTGGATTTTTCATTAAAAGATTTTGATTCAGATAATAAAGATTGTGCCCAATCAAAATTTTCAGCATTTTCATCAATAAGCTTGAAGTATTTTTCTTTTTGTGTTTCTAAATCTTTTTGAAGATTATTTGTACGCTGTTTTTCAGATTTTAATTGTTGCTAAAAACTTTGAAGTTTGGAGATCATCTTTTGCATCTGATATATGCATCATTTAGTTTGTTGTCTAGTTTGAATTATTACTAGCTTTTGTCATGCTTATGTCATGCTTGCATAGGGGTACCTTTTCCTTCACTATAAAAGGAAGGCTTCCCCTCATTTGTAAAGCATCCTTGAAAAAGAAATACAAGTCTCTTTCTTATATCCTCTCTTGTTCTTAAGTTTATCTTCATGTTCTACATGCTTTCTCTTATTCTAGCTTCTTAGTTTTAGTCATCTTCTTAGTCAACTTGTATCAGACTAGTCTCCCAGTCTTGGGAATCACCCTTTGGTATCCGAGCCTCATCACCGTTCCCCCTCCTTTCTCTTTTAAGATTTCGATTAGTATGCTCTATGACTGCCGTATTATACGGATCTCTCATATCAGAAAACCAATCTAGAAGATAAAGTCGAGTGTTTCGATATTAAGCCTTAAACGACGTTGTACTCTCATCTTCTTGATAAAAATTTGTAAGTCGACGCTAGAGAAGTCGCATCTATATTTTTAAAAGAAGTGAAAATAGATCTTTGATCTAAATAAGAATATCATACCCAATAATGAACTCAGATCTTTCTTACTCCCGTTCATCTTCAAACTCCTCAAGTTTCCGTTAATCTTCAGCCTCCAAAATAGATTAGTTATATGAAATTTCCTATGTCCCAGATGATTCCGAAATACCTTTATCAAATATGCCCATAGTTAATCCTTATAGTGTTTTTTTCTAAGCCAACTTCCTCTTTTTAAAAAAAAGTAAAAAAATTAATAGGATCCAGCTAAAACCAACAAGTAAAAGAATTCGTTCAGGCATCCAAGTTCGACTCACACCAACTCCCGGCCACCTCAGCCGAACATTTAGTGACATTATCACTCCCAACAGACCTTCCCAGGCATTGCCTAGCTCAAGGATATACTCATATCCATGGTAGAAAAGGTCTTCCAGCGTTCTCCTGTATCGCGTTGGTCGATACCAGATTTGTAGAATACCAACATGCTTGCATAGGTACGATACAAACAACCTTGAACACAGGAAAATTTTTTGTCACTTTCTATCCAAACTTCAATATGCCTCTCAATGATCCCTCACTACATACAGCCCTCAAAGCCTAGATACAGATAGGTGGAACCGCCCAAGTTAACACCTTCCAGGCAACCTTTCACTATCAAATGGCATATAGGATTCAAAACCACTCTTTGGACATTATGGTTCTAGATCAGGAACATGCAGGAGACGCCTTGCTTATTGATGTCAATTCAAGTGCCACTCCAACATGCACGAATGTTCCAAGACAGTTATCCAGAGAAGAATTGCTCAAACTCCTACCGAAGAAATGGGTAACCAATTACGAGCAGATCCATCAAGCCCCTGTCCAAACAAACACAGCTCCAGATTTCATCCGACATGAGAATGGAATGGTTGAAGTCAAATTGTCAAACAGAGAATCAAAGGCGGACATATTTCCAACTATCGGCATGATCCAACCGATAGAATCATCAATATCGTTGCAAAAAGACCAACATTGTTGGTACGACGTATGCAACTGCCAAGATTGCTTGGACGAAGCATACAAAGTTGATTACGATGAAGATATTCCCCAAAAGGGTTGTCAACGAAAGTTAAAGAAGAGATATGAGGCAGAGATCCAGCTGTTGGACTCCTAGGTCAACCATCAAGCAAGTTCGATTACTATGTTCTGTTGGAAACTCACCTTCCAAACCAAACCCAACCCTCAAACCCTCCCATACATCACCTTCTCATAAACCCCCCACCCAGTCCCAAAGTGAATGTTGTGTTATAACCCCAACAACCTCATCTGAGTACCAGGAAGAATTTCCACCACTCAGTCCTTTCGAACATCCCCACCAAAGAACAAGGCACGATTGGAAGATCAGAACTCCCACGACCATAAGTTCATCTGGAAACCCCACCACCGTTAGTCATGCTGAAGCCACTCTAAACTGGCAGAGTGAAAACGATGTTGCCCAAAATAAAGTTCTCAAACTATTTTCGCACAACAAACAAAGCTGACAAGGACACAAGAGGTTCTTACGACGAAAGGGCAGAGTCTCAAAGGTATGATCACGAAGATCAGGTTTAAGATACAAGGACTCGACAATGAGCTTATCCAGATAGTTCAGAGTAGTCCTTCACCAACCTCCAACTCTCTCACCTAAAAAGAATCAGAAATGAAGTTCTTAAAAGCTCAACTTACAGATCTTGAGAGACAACACAAACAAAAATGATTATCAACCCTCGTTGAAGATCCGTAGAGGTTACCTTTCACTCCCTATATCGAAACTGCATTTGATCCACAACCACTTCCCTCGTCACCATTCATCCAGACATCCCATCAGTAATGTTATGGTCCTCAGAAAAGAAAAAAAAGGTCAAGCAAACCTACTTTGGTTCCTGCCAGATCTCAACAAGCCCTTGAAAGAACCGAGATAGCCTCCTCTAGTGGAACAAAAGAACTCCCCGAAGACATGTCTATGGTTGCCTCCTCAAGGCCACCCGGAGTTTTACCAATAGAGGAAATAAACCCTATTTCTTATTTCTTACGGTCTTTGACTCAAACGAATACCCTTTCGGCATCCACTATTGTTGTGGCACCAATCAACTTTTCCTCCACAAACGAAGAAGTTGATTTTGACCCAACAGAAGCATTCGAACACCTATTCATGACAGAGCCAGAAATCGGTTATCGTGTTGATTCAGAAGTAGAAGAAGGACCCAGTGACACTAGTTCGAAAACAACACCACAAAGACGGGCCAAAGTTCCAAAAGGTAATACTAAACAACAGTTCACCTTTGATGGCATCCCCCATCAAGATGGAGGGACAAAAGCATTGAAATGCAAACATGGTGTAGTGTAGAACTTCAATACTATGATATTGACATAGTAGTTAAAAGGTTCATAACCAGGTGCCAAGGACACCTCAGAGATTGGTACTTGAGTCTTGAAGAGTATCGTCAACTAGAAATCCAACAATCTTAGTCTCCCGAAGAACTCATACATAAAATATATGTTGAGTTTATAGGCAATCCAATCGAGCACACTGCCCATGCAAGAGAAGAGTTTCTGAAAATGAAGTGTTGTTCATAACAGAAAAAGGATCTGGAGAGACATTATGATTGCATGTCCAAAAGATTTTATTGTCTAAACGGACCAGATGATGTGAATCTCAAACAAGTTTTCTTAAACTCCTTCCCAGAAACTCTAGCAAATGATTCATTTAGGTTCTTAGAGCTGAAGGGAATCACAGTTGCTCAAGCCTCAATAGGAGAACTTTACCAGCTGGTAATGAGTGCACTCCCTAAGCTTTGCAACCAGAGAAACTTCTTTTATGATCTCGAGAAGACTAGCAAAACCCTTCGTACAGCTTGTGATGACAAGTATTTATGAATAAAATGCAAAGAAAGTTCTTCTTGTGATTGTTCTCACAAAAGAAAGACGTCCTCTTTCGGGGAAAGAAGAAAGCCTTTTGTCCCACAAAACGGTCGAAACAAAAGATGGAAATTCCTGAAACAAAAGCCACAACAGGGTCAGAACATTGATAGGTGCTACATATGCAACAAGAAGGGGCACTTTGCAAGAGACTGCAAAGGCAAGAGAAAATCCCAAGCACTGATTCAGACACTCAACCAAATTGAGCCTGTCGACATCTCTGATCTAGAGTCTCTCTACTCTCTTGATGATGAACTTAATGACCAGTCATTATGTTCAATTGCTTATTTAGACTCTTTAGATGAAGAATCAAAAACCGAGTATCATCCAGACATTGAAGTCTTTATGATAAAACCTCTCCCTATTTTCAAAGCAAGCCATCTTCCTCTCCCAAACATCCCACATATTTTACCCGTGCAAAAAACACAACCAGTTCCTTTAGCCAAAGTCCACCTTCTTACTACAACGTATGCCAAACCTATCTCGGTTGTCGTCTTTTTTGATACTGGGTCTTCTGTTTCAATACTGAATCCTAATATCTTACCCAACAGCTACTGGAGGCCACATCACCAACACTTTCTTTCAGCCAATGCTGATACTTTTGTCATTGACAAAATCAGTATCCCAGTTTACATCCGGCTTTTTCCTAAATGTGTGGTTAAACACAGACTATTAGGATTCAATTCGCATGGAAAGGACCTTCTGATCGGTTTTGACATACTCAATACACTACCAAGATTGAGGTATGCAAAACAGGGTCTACGTTACAAGAGTTTCCTAAATCCATGGAGCTCTATTCCACAACTCTATATGGCATCGGACATCACTATGGATAGTCTCACGGTGCAGATTATTCAATCTTCTTGCGCCTTAAATCACATAGAGTTTTTAAAGAAAAGTGGATCTCCATTATGGTTAAATCCTTCATTTTTTGTTACACTCCCATTCAAACAAAACAAAGATGTTAACCCCACAAGAGCAAGCCACCCGGGTATGAATCCAGATCACTACCAGCTTGCAACATAGGAGTGTTTAGAACTGTTAAGCCAGGATCACATAGAATCAACTATATCACCATGGGCATGTGAAGTATTCTATGTCAACAAGAGGAGTGAACAAGTTCATGGCAAGCTTAGGCTAGTCATAAATTATCAACCCCTCAACCAGTTTTTGGCTGATGACAAGTTTCCTTTACCTCAAAGAAGTCATTGTTTCAATCTCTCGCAGATGCAAAGGTCTTGTCCAAGTTTGATCTCAAAGCTAGTTTTTGGCAATGAGGGTTAAGTCATGATGACAGACCAAAAACTGCCTTCTGCATCCCAGACCATCACTACCAGTGGAAAGTTATGCCGTTTGGTTTAAAAAATGCTCCATTTGTCTTCCAAAAGGCAATGATAAGGATTTTTGAACCAATACTCAACAATACCCTGGTATACATCGATGACATTCTTCTGTTCTCAGCGGACAAGAAATCTCACATAGATTTACTTTCCAGGTTTCATTCCATTGTCAAGGAACATGGGATCATGTTATCCGAGAAAAAGATGGAAATCGGAGTAAATTTTATTGATTTTTTTGGTATGAAGATATCTGATGGGAAATACCATCCATAGCCTCACATTGCTCAAGAACTGCACAAGTTCCCAGGAATACTGATGTCACAAAAAGAAATTCAACAATTTCTTGGGCTAGTTAATTATATGGCAGAATTTTTGCCTAAATTATCAAGCCACACTGTGCATTTATTCCCCATACTAAAGAAAAGTTCGCCCCCGTGGGGTAGGGAACAAACTTTAGCTATAGAAAGAATAAAGCAACTGGCCGATGTGATGCCTCCTTTAAAGATTCCTACTGTTTTTGACAAAAGGGTCTTCCAGACAGACGCCAGTGATGAGTACTGGGGGCATTCCTAATAGTTAAAGACAAAACCGGTGTCAGAACAATTTGTGGGTACAAAAGTGGCACGTTCAAAGATTCAGAGCATGTTGATCCCAGATCTCTCAATAACACTAATAATCGAGTTAAGAATAACCAAATTATAGTGTTTTAATGAACAAAATGATGAACACTCAAGAACAATGTATGAACATTCAAAGAACAATCTTGAGTGCCAATGATTTCACTCAATGAACAAAATGATGAACACTCAAGAACAATGTATGAACATTCAAAGAACAATCTTGAGTGCCAATGATTTCACTTTATTCAATATAAAAACGTAAAAACGACATTGATAACGATAGGCCTAATCACCTATTTATACTAGAAGGCTAATTAGAAGATAACTATCTAGTGAGACTATTTAGCTAACTTCTACTAACGGATAAAGTTTATCTAAACTATAGATAAGCTATAAATCGAGATAAACTTGAAATCCAGCTGTCGATTTGTCATCTCCGGCTGTCTTTCATGGGATGATGATTCATCCTTATCTTCATATTTTCATCGTATGCCTCTGTTGAATTACTGAAGAAAACTCTAAGTGTTGTTGACCAGAGGGGTGATGAAGATGCTCTTTCCATCGCATCTTTGGTTATTCATCGACCCTCTGGTTGTTCTTCAGACTTGGTCAATTCTACTTTAACGTCTTCATCGGTCTTCTGGTTCTTCATCACTTATTGTTCTTCATTATTTTAACACTTATTAATTATGGGGTCTAACAATCTCCCCCTAAGTAATGAAAGAACAAACATAAACTTATCTATGAACAATATAGAAGAACAGAGACTAATCTAAATAAAAGCATCAGATTCCAAATTTTCATTGGATGATGAATTCTTACAGTACTGGAAGCAAAGACATTACATTTTAAGGCAAAAATTTTAAAACTCTATTCATGATCTACTTTGAAATATTTCCCAGAAGCTTAGAAGCAGTCTTGGATAACTGAGGACTGCTGATATCTCATGAATGAGTTGATTCCCATCTTCTCTTGGAACGTGAGTTCTGCCCAGTCTCTCTCTGATAACTTTTAGAAACCACTCAAGTGAATCGGTTGAATACTTGAATGCTTTAGTTAGTCTAAAAAATTTCCTTACCCCAAACTCATTCTTGAAGACAAGTCCATGCTCGGGTTGAGTCAATACAGAAGTAGATCTCTTCTCCTGCAGGCCAGGAAGGTCTTCATTAGGTGGAGTGCAGGAGAGTATTTCGATGCCCAAATAAAGAGCAATCTAAAAATCACTCTTGGCTTGATGCTTCACCAAGGTTTCTATCGTCATCACTATCGCTCTGTTTGCCATCCTAAATCTTATTCTTTGATCCTGTCGCTGAGTTGTGAATGCATAAAGGACGATCAAATCATAGAAATTGAGATTGATCAAGTCATTGTCGTTGAAGACGCTGACCTGACCATGGGCTCTCTCCATCGTGTACTCAATATATCTTATAGCTCTATTGGCGACGGTCCTCATCTTTATATCCATTACCATCCTTATCCCATCGTTTGAGAAGACAGCTTGTGGTGGTTGGGTAGTCTGTCTAACAAACCTATGGTGTAGGAGGTCCATGGATTCTGGCGATAGAACTGAAGGATTGAGAGACAAGCTTTCATTGCGATCGTGGTATAGGTACTGATGGATATACTCCATCATGATGGGTTCCCTTGGTGGTATCTATGGACGTCTCCTTAGTGACTCCATGTTCTCAATAATTTCATCGACTAGCATCTGCGGAGGGTGCCTTGATGAAGAGGGAATGTCCGCTTGCACCGTGGTTGGTTCAATTGGGGGTTGAGTTTAGGTTATGGGTTGTGTATCGGTTGCAGGGTGTGTTTGGGTTGTGGGTTGTGTATTGGTTGGCAATGGGATGGTTTTTTAGGTTGTCTCATTTTGGGGTGGTTCAGGTTCGTCGTGTTGGGTGATGAAAGGTTGTGTATTGCGATGGGTTGGTGATGGGGTTAATGGTAGGTTTGGTGTTGGTGATGGAGTAAAAGGTGGGTTGGTTTCTGTTTTTGGGGTGGATGGATTTTCATCGGTTGAGGAACTCAACACGATGGGTTCAGGTTTGGTAGCAAGGAGAGCATGTACATTATGTACATCTTTTGAGGGCTGAGCCTCTGGTTCCCTTGCTTGGGTTGATGGAGATTGTTGTGTTTAGGGTGGTGGAAATGTTGGGTTTTGTGTTTGGTGAAGGGATGTTGAGGGTGCAGCGGATTCCATTGGTTGTGAAGCGGTGGCCTGATTCTCCCTCTCATGAGGACCGAGACCTTGATCATCGGGGTCTGGATCCTCATGCCTTCGTCTTTTGAGGGGGCGGCTTGATGAGCAAGAGGCCCTAGTCCTGTTTTTTCTTCCACTGCCGTATCTGATCGGCCAATGTGCGCACTCGATCCTTGTTGCGTCGTTGTTCCATGGAGCGAAGAAGAGAGTTTCTTCGATCTTGCTGTTGTATAAGACTCTTCTTCAGCACATTGGTAGGCTCAACCGACCTGGCAGCAAACTTTGCACTTATCTCCTTGAATGATGAGATAAGTGGCTTGGACAGAGCCCTGAGATCAGCTCTGGTGGCAAAGTCCGTGCTTGATGATGTAGCTGGCGGTGGCACGGAGGTGGTGGTGGATGTCGATGGAGGATTGGGAAGGTTGGCGATGAGATTCTTTACCTCTGCAGTGAAGGAGGAGAAGGCTGCATCAAAGGATGTGCCTGCAGAGGAAGGTGGAGGTGGTGGAGGTTGGGGTATGTTGGCTAGTATTGTGGCTGGGAGTTGGGTTAGGGTGGTTTCTATGGTGGTCATTTGGTTGGTGAGGGAGGCTACGACTTCATCGATTGATGAAGTTGTTTGTGGTGGGATTGGTTGAGGGATTTGGGAGATGATGGTGGCTGGTAGGACGTTGAGGGTTTGGAAGATGGTGTTTATCTGGGTGGTTATGGAGGCTATGGTCTCATCGGTCGCAGTTGCCTGAGCCGTGAGGGTGGCAATGGAGTGAATGATGAGTTGGTTTCTTTGGGTGGCAAGGGAGGAGGTGGTATTGTGGTGTTGGGTGACGGTTTATTGCAGCATCTGGAGATGGGTTGTATTGTCTCGGGTTTAGGTGGAAAGGGTGGTAAGGGTTTCTTGAAGGGTGGTAAGGGATGAAGGATGGTGGTATCGATGGATGGTGGGTTTTCAACAATCCTTTGGATGATAAGTTTTAGGTCTTCCAAGGACCGCTGAATGGGGGTAACCCCTGCAGCAACATATGCTGTAGGTTGAGCCTCTTCTCCTGAGACGCCTTCAATGCCTTGTAAAAATATAGGCCTTGAAGGACTTCCATCACGTCTTTGATAGCCCTCAAGTGAGGAGCTATCTTCTGATGTTGTGACAACTTCTTCTTCTTCCTCGGCTTCAGATGCCGAGTAAGAGAAGTAAGTGTGTTTCCCTTTCGCTAGATCAAGTATCGAAGGGGGTGTGGTGCACGAAAGGGAGATCACTCTGAACGATCTTGGGGTTCATCAATGGCAGAAGCAACACATACTTCTGGGTGTATGGGTGGTAGTATCAAGCCATGAGGCAATGTGGCTCTTATGTCTTCATCGCCTCTCTATTGGGAGAGGGGCGATGGAAATTATGGTTCCTCAGGTAAATCATCTCCAGAGTCCCGAAGTATGGCCTCTGGATGGCTGGCTGGTTGTGGGTTTGGACTGGGTCATCCTTGTTCAATACCCCTTTGGCCTTGATCGCCAAAGGGTAGAGAAGGTGGTTGCCCTTTGGGAAGAGGGAAGGGGATGTGTTTGTGAAGGGTCGGGGGATGGACGTGCAGTACAATCATCATCATCATCTTCATTATCCGATGAAGATGGCGTTGTGCTCCCTTGCTTGACTCTAGGGACGGTCTATTCGCTCTGGGGTAGCTGCCCTTGGTTCATGGGATAGCAGATAGAGGTCGTAAGTTCTTCGGATCTCCTATGTCTCTGGGATGACACTGAGCATGGCTCTGGAGAGTGGTTTGTTAATGGTGTATCCTTCCTTTGAGAGAGTGGGTCGATGGCCATGCATTTTGAAGACAGGAGTGAATGGTTCTTCGACCGATAGGTCATGTTTCTTCATCGCATCCCTGATGAAGAGATAGAGGAATTAAGGAAACAAAACAGAGGTTAAGGGCTTGCCGGTCGCCTGGAGCTTACACTTCTTGACTACCGCAGTGTGGATCTTATTGTATATGAAAACGGTGTAGTCGAGAGGGATGTTGAAGAAGAGTTCGTACATGATCGTCATGATATTGATGTTGCCCTGATCCATTGACCCTCGTTTGCAGGTGAGGGCCCTGTTCAATATGGAAAAGAACATATTCCACATTGGCGGTAAAAAATGCCTTTTGAAGTTGGAGGCGTTGCGTAGGTCACGATTGTAACCTAGCATTCGGATGAACTAGAGGATGTCGGAGGTGGTGGGTGGCTCGGCATACTGCTCAATGCCAAGTTCTCGGCGAGTGGGAATGCATTAAACCCTAGAAACTTTTGCTCGAGAAATTTTGAGCGAGCAGATCATGTCGTTTGGGGCGTCGATATCCCTCATTATACCATGGCTTTCAGGGTCATACTCGCAAGTCTGCCAGTATTGTTGGACGTATTTTATACGCCATTGTCAGTTAGGGTCAATGCTGGTAGAAACATGCAGTTTCGGAAGAACTCGATCATGGCGGCAAACCTGTCGTCGAACAGGGTGGTTCGAAGTTCGATGGCATGGTTGTTGGGCTTCATTGGGAGGAAAACTATTGCGCGGCTGTCGGCGCCGGTGGATTGAACATGGCTGTCGTTGTTATTGGACTCGTGTGATGCGGAGGAAGCCATTGCGTATGAAGTTGTAGGTAAGTTTGTTCGTCAAACTCTGTTTGCAGCTTTTGGGAAGAGTAAAGAGTAAATGAAGGTTGAAGAAGGCTATTTATAGGTGGGTAGGAGGAGGAGGGAGGT
>NW_020200607.1:182303-188495 GCF_001531365.2 Cynara cardunculus var. scolymus
GTTTGGTAAAAGGAGATTTGATTTGGGGATCATGGGCTGTCTTGATTGTACGTGCCATTAATGTTGGAGGACACGTGTCAAGGCGGGGTTAGGGAAGGGTAATTTGAAACGGTTCATAGGAAACAAGCTGTATAAGGTGTTAGGCGCATGTGAGGATGACATATGGATTATTTGAAATAAAAAATTATTCCAAATAATATCTCGTGAAATATTTATCCAAAAACAATTTAAATTAAAAATTCCATCTAATTGTAAGATTAATACTAATTACGAAGTTTTGGTCTTCTAAAAACCCATGCTGTATAGTTTTTAGTTACAAAAGCTGCAATCTTGTATAATCGTTAGAAATTTTTTCAATTAAGATGGGTTTTTGGATGAAAGTTATTTTGTCATGGAACCAGAGGAGTTCTGGTTGAGCATGACGCATTGGGTGAGGAACCAGAGGAGCTCTGGTTGAACATGCATTAATGAATTCATCGATGAAATGTTGGATTGGATGATAAATAAGCCTTGGATGACTAACCAGAGGCTCTAGATTAGTATTGACAATCCATTATGTAGAACCAGAGGGGCTCTGGCTCAATACACATGTAGCATTTAAGTGGCCAGAGGCTCTGGATAGTAGAACCAGAGGCTCTGGTATGGAAAACGCATATATATATATATATAATGGAGATTTATGATGAATGAATAGCTCCCCCTCAAATGATGCATGAAGATTAGTTTTGAGTTTTAAAAACTCCCCCTAGAACCAATGACAATGATGATTGAGGTGACAAGAGGCTTTGGTCTATACAACCAGGGGCTCTGGTTGGGAAGGATGATGAAAGAAAGGTATGAAATGTGGCTAAATGTTAGAGTGGATATGAAAAAGAGTGAGTCTTTGAGAAAAGAGGGCTCTGGTTCCAAAGACATAAAATCCAGAGGCTCTGGTCTTTAGAACCAGAGGCTCTGGTGACAAAGGTGATGAAAAAGGATATGAAGTCGTGCAAAAGGATATGAGAAGTTGGAGCCTTTAAGACCAGAAGGCTCTGGGTACAAAGGCTAAGTAAAACAAATATGTAATTTTGGTTGTGCCTGTAAGTGAAAAAGAAGGGTTCTTTGGGTCCAGAGGGGCTCTGGTTCCAAAGAGTATAAATCCAGAGGGTGTGGTCTTTAGAACCAGAAGCTTTGGTTGTCTTAGATATGCTTTTTAAGATGAATAATAGGATAAGATTGTAAGCCAAGTCTTATTTTGAAACCAGAGGTCTCTGGTTGCAAAGAACATGGAAACCAGAGGCTTTGGTTACAATAAGGATATGCGATGAAGTCCAAAAGGGCGCTAGTCTCACAGGATGAGAATCCAGAGGCTCTGGTCTATAGGACTAGAGGCTCTGGTTGCGAAGGCTATGAAAACATGATGAAAGGAGGCAATATAAGGATGCATGTGAAGTCCAATTTGGACCAGAGGTGCTTTGGTCGCAAAGGACTTGGAAACCAGAAGCTCTGGTCTTTAGAACTAGAGGCTCTGGTTGTATGAAGAATGTAATACGACCAAGGAAGATGCATAAAAGGATGTGGGAGACCATTTTTGGGACCAAAGAGGCTCTGGTCTCATAGAATTGGAATCTATAGGCTCTGGTTGTGAAGGCGATGAAAGCCATTTAGCCAATTTTTGAACAAGTGATTCTAAGTGGCCAGAGACTCTGGTCTTTACAACTAGAGGCTCTGGTTTAGAATACTTGGTGTTTATGGCTAAGATACTATATATCACTTATAGGCATAACTATGAGATATTGAGAATCTCAGGTTTCAAACTTTTGATAGCTTCTAAGTGGTGAGATTCAGCATACCCATCTTGCTGACTATAAATAAAAATCTTTTCTCATCAAGAGCTTTTCTGAAAATGTCCGCAAGTTAAATCTCAGTGGGAACAAAGTACATTTCTATATTACCTTTTTCAACATTGTCTTTCAAAAAATGGTACCTTACATCGATGTGCTTGGTCTTGGAATGCTGCACTGGGTTGGCAGAGATTGCTATGGCACTCTTGGAGTCACAGAGGATAGGAATTTTCTCATAATGGAATCCATAGTCCTTAAGATGAGTCTTCATCCAGAGAACTTGTGAACAACAACTAGAAGTAGCAACATATTCTGGTTCTGCTGTAGAGGTTGAGACACAGTTTTGTTTTCTAGATGTCCAACTTACTAGCTTGTCCCCCAAGAGTTGACAGCTTCCAGACGTGCTCTTTCTATCAAGCTTGCAACCTGCATGATCTGCATCTGTGTAGGCTATTAGATCAAAGCCAGAGTTCTTTGGATACCAGATACCTAATGAAGGAGTTCCTTTGAGGTATCTAAAGATCCTCTTGACTGGAGATAGATGAGATTCTTTAGGATTTGACTGATATCTTGCGCAAATATATGTAGCAAACATAATGTCTGGTCTACTAGCAGTTAGGTACAGGATTGATCGAATCATGCCTTTGTAGTTTGTTACATCCACAGGTTTGCCTGATGGATCAGCAAATAACTTAGCTCCTGTAGCCATAAATAACTTAGCTCCTGTAGCCATAGGTGTTCTCATCGATGATGAATTTGAGAGAGAGTATTTCTTCAGAAGGTCAGTTACATATTTGGATTGATTGATGAAAGATCCTTCTGATGTTTGTTTTATTTGAAGACCAAGGAAGAAACTTAGTTCTCCCATCATAATCATCTCAAATTTGCTTTTCATCAATTCTGAGAATTTTTTGTAGTGTTTTGCATTTGTAGAACCAAATATGATGTCGTCCACATATATTTAAACAAGTAATATGTCACCTTTGTGCTTTTTGAGAAAGAGGGTTGTATTGATTGTACCTTTTTCGAAACCATTGTTGATGAGAAAGATGGATAGTGTTTCATACCAGGCTCTGGGTGCTTGCTTTAGCCCATAAAGAGATTTGTCCAGAAAGTAGACGTAATATGGATGTTTTGGATCTTCAAACCCAGGGGGCTGCTACACGTATACTTCTTCTTGATGTTTGCCATTTAGGAAGGCAGACTTTACATCCATCTGATAAACTTTGAAGCCTTGGTGAGCTGCATAGGCTAGGAATATCTGGATGGCCTCAAGTCTTGCGACGGGAGCAAATGTTTCATCGTAGTCAATCCCTTCTTCCTGGCAGTAGCCCTTGACAACAAGCCTGTCTTTGTTTCTTATTACTATGCCATCTTCGTCCTTCTTGTTTCGGAAGACCCATTTTGTTCCTATGGCCGTCTTCCCTTTGGGTAGAGGCATAAGGGACCATACTTTGTATCTTTCAAACTGGAGTAACTCTTCTTGCATCGAGTCTATCCAGTTTGGGTCTTGTAGGGCTTCTGAAATTTTCTTTGGTTCTATCATGCTCAGAAAGTTGGCGAAGAGGCATTCATTGGCAGTGGCAGATCTCGTTTTGACACCGGATGTTGGATCACCAATGATTTGGTGGTGTGGGTGATCTTTTGTCCATTTGGTGCTTATTTGGGGTTCTGGAGCAACAGGATGCAATTCTACATTGACTGATGGGACTGCTTGCTCCCCCTCGAAGAGATCATCTCCAGAGGTAGACTCTGGTTCTTGATCTTAATATAAAGACATAGAAGAAGTAGAAGGTGAGGTAACATGAGTTTCAGTAAGAGGTGTACCGTTAGTATTGGACACTTCATGTTCTTCATCGGTTCTGGAAGTGGATTTTGAAGTTGGTGCATGTCCAGAGACTACTTCTTCGTCGAAGATGTCTTCAAATAATTGAGCTAACTCTAATTCACTGGGATTGCCAAGTGATGAATTAGATGCTCTTCTTTGAAGTTCGAGTTCTAAACTGTTGTGTCCAGAAGTCCTTGGTGTGGAATCATCAAAGGACACGTTGATGCTTTCGATGACAATTCCGGTCCTTTTGATGTAGACTCTGTAGGCCTCGGTAGTTTGAGAATAGCCCCGGAAGATCCCTTCATCAGCTTTCTTGTCGAACTTGCCAAGATATTATCTATCGTTTAGTACAAAGCATTTGCACCCAAAGACATGAAAATATTTGACATTAGGTCTTCTTTGGTTGATGAGCTCATAGGGTATATTCTGGTGCCTCTTGTTGATGATAGATGGGTTCTGGGTGAAGCAGGTAGTGGAAATAGCTTCAGCCCAAAATGTGATGGGTAACTTCGATGAAGCAAGCATTGTCCTTGCTGCTTCCATGAGGGTTCTGTTCTTTCTTTCCACCACTTCATTCTGTTGTGGAGTCCTAGCTGCTGAGATGTTTTGTGTAATGCCTTCACTAATGAGGTATTCATCGATTCTGACATTTTTGAATTCAGTTCCATTGTTGCTTCTAACTTTTATTAGTTTTCGTTGTAGAAGGACTTGGAGCCTTTTCATCACTCCAATGAGTAGGTCAGGAACATCTGATTTCTTCTTTACTAGTTCAACCCAGGTGTATCTGGACTATTCATCAACCAGTACCAACATGTACTTCTTTCCAGAGAAACTTTGAGTTGATATTGGCCCACAGAGATATATATGTACCATGTCCAAGGGCTTGTTGCAGGAGGTTTCTGGCTTGGTTTTATGTGAGGCTCGTCTTTGCTTTCCCATCTCACAGGCCGAGCGTAGATGATCTTTTTCAAATTTAAGATCCGAAATTTCCTTGACCAGCTTTTGTGTGGCTAGTTTTCGTAGTGCATCAAAGTTGAGATGAGAGAACCTTTGATGCCATAGTCAATTTTCATTGCTCTTATGAGACACAAGACAGTGGGTGTCTTGATCATTAGAAGATTCAAAATCCAGAAGATAGAGATTTCCTTCTCTTTTTTCCTTAATGATTGTTTTACCGGGTGTTGTTTCGATGATGCAGAAACCTTTGCGAAACCTGACTTCAAAACCCTTGTCGCAGAACTGGCTTATGCTTAGTAGGTTGTGCTTTAAACCTTCAACATAAGCCACTTTGCTGATGGAGATGTTTCCTTTGATGAGAGTGCCATATCCCTTGATTGTACCCTTTCTTTTGTCCCCTAATGTCACAGAACCTCCAGATTTTTCGATGAAGGAGGTCAGCTGAGTTTTGTCACCAGTCATGTGCCTGGAGCAACCGGAATCCATGTACCATGGTTGCAGATGCTGGTCCTACAAGACAAATTAATGGGTTTTAGGTACCCATTTCTTAATGGGTCCACGTTTGTTAGTAGGAGATACCACTCTCTCTTCAACACTCATAGCCTTTGAAGGCTTGGGTTTATTAGTATTTCCCTTTCCCTTGGACTTGGGCTTTTTCACGTTCTCATTGGTTTTAACTTTGTAGCGAAAAACGTGTTGGGAGAATATGCAGTGATGTATCAACATGTGATTCCTCAGGTTTTGTAAAAGAGCTAAACATTGACAATTATTGTACTTTGGGCATGAATGTCTAGCATTCTTTTTATTCGCTGAAAATAAAGAAGTAAATGTGGGGGTTTTAAATCTTGTCCTAGCATCGGTTGTTTTTACAAACTTCCTATCTAGTTTAGATTTTTTATGTGAAGGGGTATTTGTCTTTACTTCTTTTCTCCTGAGGAAGGACTGCTTTTCTTCAGCTGAATGAGAGGAAAATGGTGGTTAGTTTTCTCAGAGGAAGGCCACTTCTGTTTTTTCTCACAAGTAAACTTATTGAACTTAAAGGGTGTACTAGGGCCTTATAAGTTATCTTCGGCAGAGTTGCTATTTCTCAGCTTTCCCTTTCCTTTGTCCGAAGATTTCATCGATGATGGAACATCAGTTTTCATTGGTGATTCACATACTGTTTCCTTTTCAGATTCGAAATCGAGAAAGTCTCTCGCTGATTTCTAGAAATCAAAATTAGCATGGATGTTTGTGGGAGGTGTGGTTTCAGAGGTTGATGCTTCATAGTGATCTTTTTGAGGTTCCATCGATTTTGACTTAGCTGAACTTTCGGTTTTACCCGGATGGTTCATCGACTCATCAGCTGATGGTTCCTCATTAGCATTCTTCTTTTTATCAACAGTACCTGCTGATGAAGTGGAATTGACATCCAGAGACTCTGGTTTGACAATAGGGTTTCCATCGGTCTCTGATTTTGAGGTGTCATTCCTTTCATCAGAATTCTTACATGTACTGCTCTCCTACACCACATTTTCAAAGTCGTGTCTTAAAACGACAATTTTTCCGTCGACTTTAACTCTTTTAAAATTTGCTTTTGGT
>NW_020200607.1:189736-192568 GCF_001531365.2 Cynara cardunculus var. scolymus
CGATGGTTGGTCTTTCCATCGATGCTCTGATTAGTCTTTCCATCGATCCAAACTTAGTCTTTTCTGCCTTGATGTCTTCATTGGTCTTCTGGTTCTTCATCACTTATTGTTTTTCATTACTTTTTACATTTTACATTATGGGATCTAACAATCTCCCCCTAAGTAATGAAATAACAAAATATAATATAATCACATATGAATAACATACACTAATCTAGAAGAAACATCAAATTCCAAATTTTCATTGGATGATGAATTATGTACAAGACTGGAAGAAAATATACATCAAGGCAAAATTAAACAAAATAATCCATCTCATCAAGGATTACCCGAGTATATATCTCTGAAGCGTAGGAGTAATCTTCTGTAGTTTATGACAGTTGAGATCTCTTGAATGAGATGGTTTCCCACTTCCCTTGGCACGTGGCTTCTGCCTAGTCTGTCTCTAATATTTTTCTGAAACCATTCAAGTGATTCGGTTGAGTACTTCAAGGCTTCAGACGTTCTAAAGAACGTTTTCACCCCAAACTCATTCTTGTAAACAAGTCCGAATTCGGGTTGAGACAAGACAGAGGCAGAGCGTATCTCCTRYAGGCCCTRGAATTCTTCGTTTGGTGGAGCGCAGGATAGCCTCTCAATGCCCAGCCTTAGCACAAACTCAAAGTCTGTTTTCGCTCTTAGCTTTACCAGGGACTCCATTGTCCTTACTATCTCTCGATTTGCCATTCCAAACCTTATCCCATGATCCTGCCTCTGAGCTGTATAGGCGTATAATTCGATTAAGTCATACGGGTTGAGATTAACGAGATCATTTTTGTTGAACACGCTAATGATCCCATGGGCTCTCTCCACGATGAACTCAATGTATCTGATAGCTCGGTTGGCGAAGGATTTTATTTTTAAGTCCATGACTCTCCTTATTCCTTCATTCGAGAAGACAACTCGAGGATCTTGAGTAGTTTTTCTGACGAAACGATGGTGTAGAAGATCCATTGATTCAGGCGATAGGATTGGAGGATTTGTTGACAAACTTTCATCGCGATCATGGTACATGTATTGATGGATATTTTCCATCATTACTGGTTCCCTGGGTGGCTCTTGAGGTCTTCTCCTCATTCGACTCCATCTGCTGAATAATTTCGTCCACTAGGCCTGTTGGAGGATGCCTTGAGGAAGAGGGAACATCCGTTTGCACCATTGGTTGTGCTTGGGTTGGTTGGGTTGGGGTTATTATAGGTTCTGGTTGTTGGGGTGATAAAGGTTGGGTTGTAGTGGGCTCTGGTTGTAAGGGTGAAGAAGGTTGGGTTATAGTAGGCTCTGGTTGTATGGGTGAAGAAGGTTGGGTTATAGTTGGCTCTAGTTGTGTGGGTGAAGAAGGTTGGGTTATTATTGGCTCTGGTTGTAGAGAAATGATGAAAGATTGAGTTGTGCAGGGTGTTGGTGAGGCGGTTAAGGGTAGGTTTATATATGGTGTAGGAGAAAAAGGTTGATGTGTTTATGGAGTGGTTGGTTCTTCATCGGTTGAGGAACTCAACATGATAGGTTCTGGGGTTGTAGCTAAGGGAACCTGGATATGCGGTTGATCATCAGAGGGCAAGGTCTCTGGTTCCCTTGCTTGGGTTTCTTGAGGTGAAGGTTGGTGTGGTGCTGGTTGCTGTGGTGCAGCGGATGTTGAAGTGTATGCAGCCGCCGCCTCTTTCTCCCCCTCACGAGGGCCAAGGCCTTGATCCTCGGGGTCTTGGTCGTCGTGGCGCCTTCTTTTGCTCGGGCAGCTGCTTAAGCAAGAGGCTTGAGAGCTCTTCTTCTTCTTGTCCTTCCCGAGGGATGTAAGATACTCCCTCAGGGCTGCCTTTCTGGTGGTCTCCTTCATTGAACGAAGGAGAGTTGATGTACGTCGTTGTTCATCGACCATCGTTTTAGTGAGAGCCCTTGTTGGTTGGATGGCTCGATGAACAAACTTTGTGCTGATCTCATTGAAAGAGGAGTCCAGTGCTCTTGATAGTGCTTGCATGTCTGCCTTTGTGGCAAACTCGGTGGTGGAGGTGGAGGTTGTATGTTGTGATGGGATGGTGGAGGTTGAAGTTGGTGGGGGAATAGGGAGGTTGGCGATTAGATCTTTCACCTCTGCAGTGAAGGAAGAGAAGGCTTCATCGAATGAGGGGCCTGCAGAGGGAGGAGGTGGTTGAGGGGTGGGTTGGGGTATTTGGGCAWGGATGGCAGCGGGTAGTTGAGTGAGAGTGTCTTGGATGGTTGTYATTTGGTGGGTGAGGGTGGTGAGGGTTTCATCGATTGAAGAGGTGGAAGGTTGAGAAGGTTGGGGAATTTGAGAGATGATGGGGGATGGTAGTTGATGAAGGTGGCGTGTGATGGTTTGTAGTTGGGAAATAATGTATGTGAGGTTCTCATCGGTCTCAGTTGCCTGAGCCGTGAGGGTGGCAAGGGATTAGATGAGCACTTGGTTGCGTTGGGTGGCTAGGGATGAGATGGTGTTATGATGTTAGGTGATGGTTTGTTGGAGAATTTGGAGGGGGGAAGAGTTGGTTTGGGTTTGGGTATCGATCTGGTTTAGATGTCGTTGAAGGATGGCAAGGGATTGGTGGAGGTCARAGGTATCGGGTGAGGGTTGTTTTTCCACCAGCCCTTGTATTAGGAGTTTAAGGTCATCCAAGGACCGCGTCACTTTGTCAACATAGGCTTGGGACTCAACCTTAGTGACCAAATCTGCTATTTGGGTAACCCCTACAGCAACAGATGCTGCAGGTTGGGCCTCTGTTCCTGAGGCGCCTTCTTGGCCTTGTGTGAAGGTAGGCCTTGAAGGACTTCCATCATGTC
>NW_020200608.1:0-4702 GCF_001531365.2 Cynara cardunculus var. scolymus
TTTATGCATCATTACTTTCCTATCCACCCAAATTTTGTCAACCTTCCAATATACACTTTCTATTAATCGGTTGGAAGTGAGGTAACTTTATGTACCGTTCTAGGTACACTTTTCTTTTAGCAAAATACCCACTCCATCATATTTCACTCCATCACCGGAGTTTCTATCTGTGAAAGCCTAATCGATACTTTATAACTTTCCATCTCTCATGGAARGCATGTCTTAAAACTCCCTGTAGAGCTTACTATTACTTTTCTTAGTGCCCGGACACCCATAGTCCTCGTCAAACCCTTGAATTTAAATACTACTACCTCTATCTTTATGTTAGAGAACATGACACTTCCTCCCCTTTCATTTTAGCTGGGACGATGCGTAAGCATTAACGTTGCTTATTACATCAATGTATCTTGACCCAACTTACATGTAACACTATGTACCATACTTGTGTTTCTTCTAGTAATGTCATCATCAGTGCGAGGCTTAACTTCCCCTTTAGCATCTAAAATGCTTTTTTGACTTTAACCAATTCAAACTTATTTGACTCCTGGTTAAACCTCCCATTAACATAGATTTTAAGAAATATCTATTGGAACTTATATTAGTTTGCTAAAAACCATAAGCCTTAAATATGTAATCCCATATTTGGCATTCTCAAATCCATTATTGTGTTTGTTTTTGGTTTAACCCAACTAAATCCCACTGTTGTGACCAATAAATTGTGTTTCACCAATTACTTTCATACTTAGAACTAACACAAGGTTTCCCTTTTTCTTTCAAAAGCCCTCATATCAACCATATGTATTGCTTATGTTTCCCTGCATGTTTGAAGTTGATCGACTAGGTCATCGTCATTGGCAAAACCTTTGCTTTTGTAATTGATCTCATACACATTAAATTTATTGATGCAGACATGCATCATACCATATTTATTTAACTCACACTGTCAATGCTATCCAAGGTGTTAACTTAGCTAAATAAAATCATTGATCAAAGGCTCTTGTAATCTTTTCATCGAATTTGGCTCCTTTGCCACGACAAAATCAAATCAATATCCTCATATTATGTGTTCCCTCTGGAAATAGGCTTACTGTTTCTTCACCGAATCCAGTCCTGATCAATCCTTTTGAAAATCTTGATTAGTCCTTTAATTCTACCTCTCCACCGACTGCTGTTTGCTACCTGGCTCCAATTGAACATCCCCTCGTTCCTCTCCTCTGTATCGACAGTTTCTTCTTGGCTGACTGCTTCCAATCGACAGCCTGCTGCTCGATTTTACAGCCTTCTTTTCCTCCAATTGATAGCCCTCGATAGACAGCTCTCAATTCCCAATTGCTGCCTCGCCTCCGACTGCTTGTTGCTGTCCTTTTTCTCCCGTCTGCTGCCTCTCGATTTCCCTTCTCCCGATTCCTTCTCGATTTTCCTCCCGGCTTCCCTCACGACARCCCCCTTTAACAGCCTCTTTATCGGCTCTTTTCCTCCCATCTCTGCCCACGATTTTCCTCGTACTCGCCCACGATCTCCCATCTCGTTCTCTCCCTCTCGCTTTCTGATTTGGGCAGCAGCCCAGTTTGCTGTTTCTCTTCTTGTTACACGGCTTGGGCTACTATTATGGGCCAGAAAACTTGGGCTGCTGTTATGGGCCAAAAAGAAGACATAATCAACACATTTTTTCTCAACTTTAATGGCCTCTATAGTTAAATATCATCTTAAATAAAAATGGACATTTTTAGGTATCTAATTGACATTAATCGCAAGGTATTTTGACGTAAAAATGTATATATTTGTGCTTATCACACCTACAACTACAACTACAACTATAACTATATATAGAATGTACAATTTGAACCCCTCAATTAGTCATATCTAACTTTAGATATCATATGGATCCATCTTAGCTACAAAGTATTTTAACTACTTGATTTACATAAAATTAACCCTTTTCTAACCCTTTCTTGTTTTCTCCACTATCTAACTTCAAACAAAACACCTACACTATTATATTCAATATGAATATGAGACATTACTACTTAACAACAATACATAAAACCATACTATAAACCTTAAATCAATATTAAGTTATATAAAACGAAACAAACTTTCATTCTTTGATCGTCTCTTGTATTCAATATCTAACTTTATGGTGTAAAACACTCTCTCTTTAATGCAAGGCTTTTTTCATAAGAGGATGAGATTGTTTTTCTACAAACCATTTTCCTTTACTTTAATTTGTACTCGATTTTTTCCCGTTTTCTAAAGTAAATCATCATTTGCTTTTAGAGGTACGTGACGGTGATTTGTATTTGATCAGTTGATTTTCTTCAAAATCCGACATGTAACTACTTTTCTTACTAGCTTAGGGAAGTTTGTAAACAAAATGAAAAGATAAAATGTGTATGTATTTTCAAAAGGAGATGTCTTTTGTATGTTGTTATTTACCTACATCTACATGCATGCGACTCAAATAGCCCAATAGACTATACAAGCCCAAGCCCAACAACACAAAAGTATATGAGTAAGTTCCTATCATTCTCTATTTTTTATGAAATAATTTTATTATTATACACAAATATGTATATATAAACAACTAAAACCATGTTATTTAAAGTAAAAAAAAAATAAAAAACCTAACCTAGACCCGAATGCCCTGCCCACGCACACCATCATCCCGCTTTTCTTCGATATCTTTTACATTTTTGTCTGAGAAAATGGTTCAAAGATGAAGCTTTACTACTTGGAGCTCGTGAACAATTGGTCGAAGCTTTAGAAGTGATTTGTGATTAGGGTAGCGACTAAGGAGAACTCGAAGCTTGAAGCTTTGGCTCCATGTTGCAATTGGATCCACTGAGACTAAGGAGAACTCAAAGCTTGAAGCTTTGGCTCCATGTTGCAATTGGATCCACTGACGAAGTAGTTGAACTTAAAATGTTAATGATTTAAAATATGTTGTTTGTAGTGTCTCAGGATCATGGGCTTTAGTAAAACTAGAGATGAATGGGTTTTAATATTAAGGAAGAAACTTAAAGGAGATGAGAATTAAGATGAAGGTTTGTTAAATGAAATGAGGTTAAATTTTAGTAAATCAATGTTTCTTGTAACTTACTGAATTGATACTCCAACATAATATATATATATATATATATATATATATATATGTGTGTGTGTGTGTGGAGGGGGGTTTGAATTATTGTTACATGTGTAAAGGAATCTTTGTTGGGGGACACACATACACATACACATACACATACACATACAAATACATACATATCATATATACTTTAGAACCACATGCATATCATTTTCATTATTTTTATTTATTTACCACTTTTAATCTGGATCTTTGAAACAACTTTATTTTCTATATAATATACCACTTTTTCTCTCTCTCTCTCTCTCATACATACATATATATATATATATATATATAATCCTTATGAAAGATTCTGATTCAAGTTGATTATGATGATGAAGAAAAGGAATCAAGTAAAATTTAAAGTGTGTAATTGATATAAGTAACAACATTTTTATCACATAATATTCTTTGTCAAGAAAAATAATAATGATGTTAAGTGATAATTATAAATTTGTTTCAGTTACATTTTATTCCAACAAAAAACTCTTATATTAAATCTCTCTACATTACATAACAATCATTTCCTTTGAAATAATAATATGATTAATTCAAAATGTTGTTTGTAATTGTAATTAATATATCACAAGTCTTCAAACCCAAACATCTAAAACGTATTCATATCAAAAATCATTTCTCTCTCTTAATTTCAAAAATAATAAATAATGATTTCAACCAATCATTTCTAGAATAAGAGTTATCAAAATTAAATTACTTATTTTTGAAATTACAATATTTATTATATTATTAATATATTTTTTCCTTCTAAACTTTTAATATCTATCCTCCTTACATATATTGATGTGAATAGTAAAAAAGTCATGTGCAATTATTTATTTTATTGAAGAAAGTTTTAGATAATCTGTTAAATAAACAACTTAACTCGAAACTTATATCTTTTTAGAGAATCTATTGAAAACGCTCTTAGCTTATGCATATACCAAACCCACATCAAATATCATTTCTTATTTTAACCAACACATAACTAAAATGGTGTTATGAATAATAAAACCTAATTTTGTGTATTTGCATTAAGATAATGTAAAAAATTGTATCAACAATCGTAAAGATATGAAAATTCTCATACCTTAAATCATAAATAAACCGTAAAATTATATATGAATTCATAACAAGATTTGACTTTATAAGATAATACTATATATATCTATACTATCTTATAAAGCATTTGGCTAAAACTCTTAAAAACTCTTAAGACTCTTAAAAACTCTTAAACCCGATCATCCGTAAACGATTTCATCTCTATCCGATTTCATCCCATATATGAAATCGTGTAACTAACTGCAGATAAACACAATCAAATACAGGATAAACATCTCATTTTAAATATAAAAAATCTAAAATATAATTAGTATAATCATTAAATTCTAACAGTATACTTAATTATCATCTTTATAAAATTTATAATATTAAACCAAAAATATATTGTTTTATTATTAAACTTAAATTAAATTATATATAAAAAATATATATTCTATATTATAAATCATTTGACAAAAACGCTTAAAAACCACTTTTTATGCGTAAAGTACTGTTTATTAATGCATATTACTTAAA
>NW_020200608.1:6837-25746 GCF_001531365.2 Cynara cardunculus var. scolymus
ATGGAATTGGAATGGTTAATTCCATTATGACGTTTAGTTACCCATGAAATGGAATTGGAATGGTTAATTCCATTATGACGTTTAGTTACCCATGAAATGGAATTGAATTGAATTTCAAACATTCCCTCAAATAAAGATTTCACCATTCTTTCACAAAAGAGATGGAATTGAAATCCATTCCAATCAAGATTTCTAAAATGACAAAAACACACTCATTAAATCATAAAACCCACATATAGGACCTTTGCTTCATCTTCAAGATCTTCCAAGATGCCGGATATTTGCTCACGATCGACTTTTAGGTTCTTGATCTAGTTACAATTTTGCTCACGATCCACCAAGTTTTGTAAGGGTGTCCAGGCTAAAACCCGACTAATCCCCGGCAAATTTGGAGTCTAAACATGGCCCCACTTAAATGTCGTCAACACTCCCCTCCCAGGGCTCGAACTTGGGTTCATGACTATGTCATGTCCAAGCCTTTACCACTAGGCTGGAAGGTCTTTGACCGATCCACCAAGTTGTTATCTCCTTTTTTGATTTTTCTTCTTGATTTGGGTTACGATTTTGCTCATGATCCACCAAGCTATTATCTCCTTTCTGAATTTCCTTCTTGAGTTGGGTTCTTGAAACCATATCGGTCTGCAACTAATGTCGTCTCCTTCTTCTTCTTCTTCGATCTGTTTGCGTCTCTCGATGGAACCGTTCATGGATTTGTTTTTTCTCTCGATTTGTTTCTCGATTCTTGGGTTGTTTTTCTCTTGATGGAACCGTTCATGGAATGACATCAGATGTTCACAAGTAAAAGGTCGGCCGGAATAATGATGTTGTGATGGAAACTTTCAGATTCTTGGTGTAACACCCTCCCAAAAGAGCCAAGAAGGTGTTATAGAAAAATAGACAACAATAACGCTAAAAACGAAATAAACTAAAAATTTCATCATGAAATACAATGAAAGTCTAACCCAAACGTTAGACCCATCAAACTTAAGTTTAAAAGCGAAAATCGAAAACTAAATAATAGAAGTCAATCCCATACCGGACTATTTAATATAACAAATAATAATATATAAAAAAAAGCAGCCTAGTGAACTAGCTAACGGACTACGCCGACTATATCCCTTTGCTAGTACCCACATGAGTGCCTCCTAAGATACACAACATGAGTTAGCTTAACAAAGCTAAATAAGTTCATGAAATACGAAGACAACATAACATTAAGCATTGTAATAACATATTTGAATTACAACAATTCTCCAAACTTATGACTGATCCTCTGTCAATCATGTTAGGACCAAAATAATATGAAAGTAATATGTTGTATTGTATTTGGATTAAGAATGAAAATTTGCAGATCTGAACTAGAATGATCGCAAGACCAATCTTCAGATCTCTGGTCTAAAAGATCTCACTATGTCTAAGTCTTAAAGATTTTCCTTATCTCTGAGTTGTACTACCAGACTAAGTATAAGTCTTAACTTTGAAGTATAAGTCTTCATACCTTCTAACTCTGAACTGTAAGTCTTAAATCTAAAGTATAAGTCTTCAGACTTTATAATTCTGAACTGTAAGTTTGAACTCTGAAGTATAAGCTATAAGGTATTAGGATTTCTATGAATTGTATTTTATTGTGTATTAATTAATTTACAAAGAGAGGCTATATATAGCCGAGATATACAATAGACTAGGAGACTATTTAGGAGCTAAACTAGCCGAGATATTTGATTAGGAGACTATTTAGGAGCTAAACTAGCTACTCATTTATAGCTACAATTGACTATAGAACAACAATTTAAATATTAAATTAAATCCAAAGATTTAGTTTATCCTTGGGTCGTAATATAAGCCTTCAGAGTTTCTAACTTTGAACTGTAAGTCTTAAGTCTGAAGTATAAGTCTTCGGACTTTTATAATTCTGAATTGTAAGTCTTAACTCTGAAGTATAAGTCTTCAGAGTTTCTAAACTCTGAACTGTAAGTCTTAAGTCTGAAATATAAGCCTTCAGAGTTTCTAACTCTGAACTGTAAGTCTTAAGTTTGAAGTATAAGACTTCAAACTTTCTGATTTTGAACTATGTAACTATTGCTAAGTACCAATGAGCTAAATCGAGTTATTGGTACTAATAATTATCACATGTGAGTAATATAAAATAACAGTAGCAATCATATTTACAATGGCTAAACAATTTAACAATTAATGTATAACAATTAAGCTGTGTAAATCGTAACAAAACTAATTGCGTATCCTCCCTTTGGGGAAAACGAGTCATGAAAATTCACCAGAGTTGTTGAATAGTTGAGCAACGGTAGAATTCTGTATTTTCCTTTATTCTTTTCTTTCGATCCGAACACCAAAGACCAATGATCGAGTCTCCAAAACTTTCTACAGGAAACTTGAATTGATCCTTTCAACAACCCTTTCTTCTTGCTAGACCTTTGCCAAATCCTCTCGTTTTCTTTTCTTCTTGAATTTCATCAAAACAATGAATCGAAGAATCCTCCTTTTTTTTCTTTCCTTTTTCTCCCCTTCATCTGGGTCCCTCCCCCCCTAAAAAGAGGCTTAAACTTTGTTCCCAACTTCCAGCGATAAGGGTGAGACTAAGTCTCTCCATGACTCACGTCTCTCACTTGACTTTTTCAACCTCCCTTCCATTACTCTATATCTACCATCAATCCTTTTCTGTCCTCGACTTTTACATACTTTACAAACAACCCTTAAATTTGGGGTGCTACACTTGGCCAGCAAAAACGATGCTACAATAGGGAAGAAGAAGTAAAAAAGATGAAGGAAAAAGATGAAGAGGACGATTATGGTCTAGGTAAAAGAAAGGGAAGAGGATGAGGAAGGAAGGTTAACTAGTCAAACAGTTTTTAATCATCATTTCATTATAATTCAATTACCAAAACTAAAAACAAATTAATGGAAATAAATGTAAATTACATAAAAAAATTCAGATAAAATGTTAACTAAATAAAATATATTATTTTCATTATTCTATTTCAATTCCTTTGCAAACCAAATAGACCAATTTCATTTCAATGCTACCAATCAAACACTTGGTTAAAACTGATAACATTCTATTCCCACTCCTCAGATATTCCAATTCCTTTGACAGATTACATTTCTTCAGAAATCATTCTGCGAACCAAACATCCTCTTAGGATCCGTTTGGTTTGTAGGAATGGAATGGATTTGGATTTCAAATCAATTCCAATCTTCTGTTTGATTTGTAGGATTTGTTCAGATTTGAAATCCTACGATTTATTTGAAATCCTCAAACATAGGATTTTGAAATCTCATGAGGATGGTTGAGATTTCAAGGGATTTCGTAGGATTTCTATATAATAATGTTTTAAAATATGTTGAAGACTCTTGTTTTCTAATAATTTATTAATAAAAGGTGATTTAATTATTTTTAAATATGTTTTTATAAATTATTTAAAAATAATGGAATTCCATTTCATTCCATTCCAAATCTATCAAACTGAATACACCAAGATTCCAATTCCAAATCCCTTCACAAAATCCATGGTGGCGTTTGGTTCGCATAATGTTTTTGAATGGAATGGAATCTGTTAAAGAAATTTGACTTTGAGGTAGCGTTTGGTTCGTAGATTCTGGAGGAATCTGATGGAATTGGAATGTTGAATTCCATTGACCAAATTTCATTCTCTCGTTTAGTTCATTCTTTTTCATGAAAAGAATCTTCAAAATCCTACAATTTCCACAAATAAACGAATTTAACATTCCTTAGCAACTACATGGTATTTTGATGGAATGGAATCTCTTTCTTCATTATATCAAATATGCCATTAACCTAATATACTCTAATCTCATAAAACTCAATATAACCATCGTTGACCACCTCCGTCCACTATCGATTTGAACCACCCTGACCACCACCACCGACCACCACCACCGACTACAACCGATTTGAACCACCGTCGACCGCCACGACCGACTACCACCAATCTGAACCACTGTCGACTACCATCGATCTGAACCACTGCCGACTACCACCGATCTGAACCACCGCCGACGCCACCACCGATCTGAACCACCGCCGACCGCCACCATCGATCTGAACCACCGCCGACCGCCAAACCACTGCCGACCACCACTACCGACATGAACCACCGCCGACCCCCACCACCGACTACCACCGATCCGAACCACTGCTGATCTAAACCACTACTGACCACTACCAATCTAAACCACCATGCTGATCTAAACCACCGCTGACCACTACCGATCTGAACCACCATCGACACCGTCGATCTAGGCCACCACTGATCTGATTCATTATCAGTTTGAACCACCGCCGATAACCGCCATCTGAACCACCATGGACCACCACTGATCTGAACCACTACCGACTATCGTCATCTGAACCACTACAGACCACCATCGATCTGAACCACTACGAACTACTATTGATCTAAAGCACCGCCAATCTAAACCACCATTGACCATCACCTATCTGAACAACCATCGATCTAATCCATCGTCGATCTGAACCACATCCGACCAACGTCACCTGAACCACAACAGACCATCATCGATCTATATCACTGCCAACCACCGACGACTACCATCGATCTGAATCACCGTCGGGCGACCACCACCAATTTGAACAACCACCGCCACCACAGCCTACCTGAACTACCACAGACCACCTCCATCTAAACCACTACGGACCACCACTGATCTGAACCATCGCCAACCACCGTCGATTTAGTAACATCGTTTGGCTTATGGTTATATTTAGGTTGTGTATTTTATATATTAAATAATTATTTTATTAAAGTATTTTTAATTTTAAAAAAAATAAATTTTTCAAAAAAGGGCGTTTTGGTAATTTACCAATATTTTATTCCAATTCTAAAGCTACATTCTGTGAACCAAACAGATAGATCCCAATTTCTTAACATGTTCCATTCCAATGTCTGCCAACCAAACAGGTAGTCAAATCTGACAACATTTCATTCCAATTCCTTTAAAGTCAAATTCTTTTAACATATTTCATTCCATCCGAAAACATTCTGCGAACCAAACGCCACCTGAAGGAATTGGAATGGAATGTTGTCAGATTTGACAACCTGTTTGGTTGGCAAACGTTGGAATGTAATATGTTAAGGAATTGGAGTATGTCTATTTGGTTCATGAAATATAGCTTTAGAATTGGAATAATATATTGGTAAATGACCAAAATGCCATTTTTTTGGAAATTTTAATTTTTTTAAAACTAAAAACACTTAAATAAAATAATCATTTAATATGTAAAACAATATAAAAGACACAACCGAAATATATCATAAGCCAAACGACGTTACTAAATCGACGATGGTCGGCGGTGGTTCAGATCGATGGTGGTTTGTGGTGGTTCAAATGGCGATGGTCGACAATGGTGCAAATCGGTGGTGGTCCATGGTGGTTCAGATGGCGGTTATCGACAGTAGTTCAAATTAACAGTGAATCAGATCAGTGATGGCTCAGATCAGTGGTGTCCGATAGTGGTTTAGATTGGTAGTGGTCAGCGGTGGTTCAGATCAGCAGTGGTTCAGATCAGCGGTGGTTTTTATCGGTGGTCGGCAGTTGTGGTCGGCGGTGGTTCAGATCGGTGGTAGACGGCGGTGGTTCAGATCGATGGTAGTCGGTGGTGGTGGTCGGCGGTGGTTCAGATCCGTGGTAGTGGGCGGTGGTTCAGATTGGTGGTAGTCGGTGGTGGTGGTCGGCGGTGGTTCAGATCGGTGGTAGTCGGTGGTGGTGGCGGTGGTGGTTCAGATCGGTGGTAGTCGGTGGTGGTGGTCGGCGGTGGTTCAGATCGGTGGTGATCGGTGGTAGTCGGTGGTGGTGGTCGGCGGTGGTTCAGATCGGTGGTGATCGGTGGTAGTCGGTGGTGGTGGTCGGCGGTGGTTCAGATCGATGGTAATCGGTGGTGGTGGTGGTAGGCAGTGTTCAAATCGGTGGTAGTCGGTGGTGGTCAGCGGTAGTTCAGATCAATAATGGTCGAAGGTGGTCGACGATGGTTATATTGAGTTTTATGAGATTAGAGTATATTAGGTTAAGAACATATTTGGTATAATGAATATAGAGATTCTATTCCATTAAAATATCATGTAGTTGCTAAGGAATGTTTAATTTCTTTATTTGTGGAATTTGTAGAATTTTGAAGATTTATTTCGTGAAAAAGAATGAACCAAACGAGGGAATGCAATTTGGTTAATGGAATTCAACAATCCAATTCCATCAGATTCCTCCAGAATCTGTGAACCAAACACCACCTTAGGGTCCATTTGGTTTTGTAGGTATGCCAAGTAATTTTTAAATATCGCTTATCGTAATGTTTTTAAATATTTGAATTTTAATGTTAAGTAATTTCTATTTTTCAAAAAATATAACGTGAACTTTAAGATGACAACTTAAATGAGGGGATTTTATAAAGCATTTTAAATAGATGATGATAGATTATAATATAATTAATAAAAAAAAATTCGGAAAGGTTTTATATTGGAGAAGATTTATAAAAATAGGTTTCTACTAAAAATATGTTAGTAAAAGAATGATGTGAAAAAAATAATAATAATTGTAGCTTATTTAAAAGAAAAGAAAAATGGAAATTGAATTTCTTTTGTTTTGTTTTGTTTTGTTTTTCATATCCAATGAATCTATGCATTTATAAGAAGTAGAAGGAAAAAAATATAATAATTGGGGAATGGTGGGTGTGACATTTTCTGTTTGCCCTTTATACCCCTCATACCAGAGATCCGTGTCTGCCCAATGCAAGTGTTTCTGATGATTGATATGTCCAAGATTGGAAATTTATACTTTATTGACTCTTTCAAACCTATGTTCCTTTCCTCCCTTAAACATTCATCCAATGCTCTCATATAACCCTCCATCTAAATTTAATTTAAACCCTAACTAAACAACATCAAGTAAGATTCAAGATTTACACCAAAGGCAAAGGCTGGAGTTATAATGAATAGCCTGAAAACACCAAGTAAGTGAAACTCTTAATATTTACAAGGACATCTCGGTCAACCGTATTATAGGTCAAAGAGAGTGGACACATATCATCGTTCGTTACCGTAAAGGCGTAAACGTTATTTGATAAGAAACAATTAGTAAACAACCATTTCGATTTGGGTGTTTTTGAGATATTTTTTGTTGGAAGGAGAAGTGATGGGAATGTAATGGGTAGATTGAGGGGGTGATGTGCAATATTGTTGTGGTGTGGATAGAGAAAGTCAAGAGGGGGAGGAGATGGGTGAGGGTGAGTAGTAAGCTGGTCAGCACCCAAACTTCCACCACCACCACCACCTCCACCTCCTCCTCCGTTCCTTCTTGGCAATAACACGGGAGGCTTCCTATTTTACATAAATTTTATAGTTGTCAACACCCACCCAATATTCACAATCATATTCATATCCACCACCATCATCCATAATCTTCTTCTTCTTCTTCTTCTTCTTCTTCTTCTTCTTCTTCTGATTCTGACCCTGATCGCTGCTTCAGTTTTATATTCATCCATCAGGTACTTTTGCTAGATCTATCTCTATTAACTGCAAACTCCGTACTTACTTCATTCACTTCCCACCTTTTTTTCTCTTCTTTTTAACAATTTCTCACATGGGTTTCCTATGAAATCAGCAACCTTGAAAGCTTTCTCTTCATTTTCAACAAGTTTTCTCAGATGGGGTTTTTGTGATGAACTTAAGATTACTTATCCGATCTGTCACGAGATCTTTTTATTAAGAAAAGAAAGGTCTTTTATTGTGTCACTTTAGTTCTTCTATCTTTATGCTTTATTTTGTTCAGCAACTAACAGGATAGAAAAAGATTTCTTGATGGAATGCCTGAGTTTGTGATCTGAGGATATTTGTAGAATTTGACCATTCTTTTTGCAGCAAATTTGATGAGAACAAGAGTGGATGACAGAAAGGCTTGTAATCTTTGTTTGTGTTAAGGATTCTTGATTGTTTTTATGGGCAACACATGCCGTGGATCTTTTGGAATAAAAAACACACAGGGCTTCAATAAGCCTGAAGACCAATCTATTTCCGCACAAAACCCTTCTAACAACTCTTTGGATTACTCACCAACTACCTTGATCTCCCAACAGCTTATAGCCCAAGAATTTTCCAAGGATCCCAATCCCAAACCCTTACCTGTTCCTAAGAAAGAGGTCATCATGAGCCGCCATGGGAACTCTAATCAAGCATACTATGTTCTTGGTCATAAAACCGACAACATTCGTGATGTCTACACTTTGGGTCAGAAGTTAGGCCAGGGTCAATTCGGCACCACCTATTTGTGCACAGAAATTTTAACTGGTGTAGATTATGCTTGTAAATCAATTTCGAAGCGGAAGTTGATTTCCAAAGAGGATTTGGAGGATGTTAGGAGAGAGATTCAAATAATGCACCATTTGGCAGGACACAAGAATATTGTCACCATTAAGGGTGCATATGAAGATCCTCTTTATGTTCATATTGTTATGGAGCTTTGTAATGGAGGAGAATTGTTCGATAGGATCATTCAGAGGGGACATTATAGTGAGAGGAAGGCTGCTGAGTTGACAAAGATCATTGTGGGCGTGGTTGAGGCATGCCACTCACTTGGGGTTATGCACAGAGACTTGAAACCCGAGAACTTCTTGTTGGTTAACAGAGATGATGATTTCTCACTCAAGGCTATTGATTTCGGACTCTCCGTTTTCTTCAAGCCAGGTAAATTTAGGCTTTTAAGCTAGTTGTTGGCTGATAAACTAGTCATTTTTTGGTAAAACTTAGTTGATAATAAGCTAGATAACAATGTAAAATGACTTAAAAGTGCATGTTTGAAAAATTAATTAGAAAAGTATAACAGGCATAATTGGAAAAAAGTGGGAGAAAGCTTATTGGAACACTAGTTGAAGTGGCGTTTCAAAAAGCTTGATTATGACGAAACAAATAGGGTCTTTTAAATAAGCTAGCTTATGGTTGCCAAACATGGGTTTAGTCTAGCTGGTTTCAAGAGCTTGTGGTTAATGTGGTGCTATCATCTGACTCCCAATGTGGTTGTGGTTGGTTCAGGTCAAATTTTCACAGATGTGGTAGGAAGCCCATATTATGTGGCTCCTGAGGTGCTTTTGAAGCATTATGGTCCAGAAGCAGATGTGTGGACAGCCGGCGTGATACTTTACATACTACTAAGTGGTGTCCCTCCGTTTTGGGCTGGTACGTACGTGTTAAGCATGCAGCAGAAATGTTCATTTCATCTTTGTGTGGTGGATTTTATCATCAAGAATGCTCACTTTAGTATTCTTTTCTGTAGAAACACAACAGGGGATATTTGATGCAGTTTTGAAGGGATATATAGACTTTGAATCAGACCCGTGGCCCCTTATATCTAACAGTGCAAAGGATCTTATTAAGAAGATGTTATGCTCTCGACCCTCAGACCGCCTAACTGCTCATGAAGTTCTCTGTATGTTCTACTTTTCTGAATCATGTTATCTTAGAATGTCTTGTGTTTTTTGGTTGCTTGTTTTTGTTCTTGTGTGGAACAAACATTAATTCTAGTTGTTTGTTGCCAACTTACCATCATCATTATCAGCTTCAAGATTATTTATGCAGTTATCGGAATTGTACAGGTCATCCTTGGATTTGTGAAAATGGTGTTGCTCCTGATAGAGCACTGGATCCAGCAGTTCTTTCTCGTTTGAAGCAGTTCTCTGCAATGAATAAGTTAAAGAAGATGGCTTTGAGGGTATGTGCATACTACTGAATGTAAACATTTATTTGAAAAAGCCATGTTTGATTTATGCAAAAGCGATGCTGAATGTTTTTTCCCCTCCAGGTTATAGCAGAAAGCCTGTCTGAAGAGGAGATTGCTGGTTTGAGAGAAATGTTCAAGGCAATGGATACTGATAACAGCGGTGCAATAACATTTGATGAACTTAAAGCTGGTTTAAGGAAGTTTGGTTCTACGTTGAAAGATACAGAGATACGAGATCTTATGGATGCAGTAAGTGTTAATTATTGATATTGATATTGATATTGGTATTGAATTGTGTTGTGTTAGGTGATGATGTGTGATGTGGGTGGTTTTCAGGCCGATGTGGACAACAGTGGGACAATTGATTATGGAGAATTTGTGGCTGCTACGATTCACCTCAACAAACTGGAACGAGAGGAGCACCTTGTGGCGGCATTCCAGTATTTTGACAAAGATGGAAGTGGTTATATAACAGTTGATGAGCTTCAGCAAGCTTGTGCGGATCACAATATGACTGATTTTCTTGTAGAGGATATCATCAGAGAAGTTGACCAAGATAACGTAAGTCCTCGTATCCCTCCTCCTCCATGGTTAATTAATCGAGTATCATCTGCTGTTTCCTTATCAATAAATATAATATTGGGAAATTTGAATGATACAGGATGGGAGGATTGATTATGGGGAATTTGTGGCCATGATGACAAAAGGAAATGCAGGTGTTGGAAGAAGAACGATGCGCAACAGTCTGAATATGAGCATGAGAGACGCACCAGGGGCTCTCTAGCCAGTATTTCCTTTCCACACAGGTAACTCCCAACAGTCTGAATATTTGACATTATCAATAATAGTTTATATTCTTGTATGCATACAAATTGCAGATTGTACAGCAGGATGATAATAGGCAATTGAGCTTTGATTTAATGGTTGCTGAAGAATTGGATGGCCGTCGACGTTTGATGCTTTGTTTTATGTTGGTGTATTATGTGAGAACTTAATGAGTGCACAGTTTCTTGTTCTTCTTTCTTGTTGTTTTTGTTGTTGTTCAAATTCTTGCAAGTGGTACAACACTTTCACTTATTGCTTAATTTTAATAGCTAGTTGAATCAACTAAACTTATTATACAACTTCATATGTTTCTTTGCTTATTATATACAATATCAAACAAAAACAAGCACATCAAAAAGAAAATTCATTTTATTCTATCTACTTATTGTAAGCAAGTTTGACTATTCAAACTGCAATTCCAGCTTCAAGCACGAACAGCTGTTAATAGAATTCATTATACACCCATTGAAGGTGCTATACTCCTGATCCTGGAGATGAAGCTTCCAATGAAGTTACGATCTCCTGCAAAAGAATCCAAGATGCATACTTATTAGAATTATATAGCAATAGCAATGATAAACGACAGAGTACTTAACGAAGAAAAGCATATACTTTTAACTCCGCGTTTCTTGAAAAGATGCATTTTGATGTGATACCGTGCCCTGCTTCCAACACCCATCCCACCTCGCACCATATATTTTCTCCGTCTTCTGTTTCTTTCACTGAACTCCACAAGTTCTTTGGGAGCAATACCACATGCTCTTCATCTCTTACCAATTTCTCTACGCCATCAACTTTTATGAGTTGTTGAAGAAAGCTCTGCCATGATTACAGACGAATTCAAGTGGTTAATTAACGAAATCAAAGCATACCCATCAATTAAAGATGCAAATTTGTTCTGATAAACTCACATTGGAAGAGTCTTGGAAGCTGGCTTTGGAGCTTGAACATTGCCACACACCTGAAACTTGTGAACTTTGAAGTGCTTGTGTCGAAGCAAAAGCAGAATCACGGATGGCACATCCACCTAACTGATCCCCGTTTCTAAATGGACCATACCATTGTTCGACAAACACTTTAATGTTCTTCAACACTAACCTCTTGTTTTCATCAACACCTATAATTTGAATGATCCTCACACGCGACTCTTTATCACGAGGATCGATCAAACAATGCTCCAACTCGAATACTCTTGATGAACCCGTTGACCAGACAGCCGTATAGCATCCAGTGGATTGGTATGCAAATGCGGAAACCATGTTATCTGTACCTCCTATACTCCTCTCATCGATGCTAAACCGAGTGGCAGCATCAGCTTCGCAACCAACTGTAGGAAGCAGCTTTATTAATTTGTATATGGCGTTGGAGTTGTCTGGTTGAGCAAGAGTCGGGCATTGAGTCTGCCAATCGAACACTTTAACCTCCCAATCTCGATAAGCATCCGGAACTACGTTTTCAGGAAGCTCGATTGGCTTGCCATCTAGGGTGAAATCAGCTCCAAAGCCATCCCATTCTCCAGAAATATTACGAGCAAACTCAGACCAGCATTCTTTTTCAGTTATCATCATAAAGAAATAAGAACATCAGAAAAGAAAATTAATCTAGAATTCCAATCTTGATAAAATCATTCAGAAAAAGTAAGCAGTTGGAATAAAAAAAATAGAATCATTAATTAGAAACAGTTAGGAATTGTAAAGAAAGTAGGTATGAAAGAGGAGATTACCGAGGGTGCTGTGTTGATGAATGAGGGCGGCGTTGGGAGTGGCGGCAGTTGCAGACATGATGGAAGCAGGACGTGGAAGATTGAATCGGAGAGATGGGTATTGAAGGTTGAATTGGGATATGGAAAGGGGTAGGGGTGTGGGTTTTAGGGTTCTATGGTGGATTGCCATGAGTGTGGTGCCAACCACAACCACACCCGCCATCTTCGGTTTTCCTTTTGAGAAGGGAGGTTTATTGCTTGTATTGTATATAAGAAATGTGCGGTTGGAATGGATTCCGGTTCTTGGTGGCGGCCATCTGAAAAATCTGATTGTCAGTTAAGTTACTCACTCGTGGATTTGTTCGTTAAGTAGATTCTCATGATTTTTTTTTTGACGAAAATGATACAATTTAATTATTCTTTAGACATTGGATTTTTACAATCTAATCTAAAAAAATTGAATTTTAAAAAATCTGATATCCAACACATTTCAACCAAATACAAATATCACATAAAACAAAATTCAAAATAACAATAATTTTGAGTTGACCCGTTCATTTGATTTGGATTTTTAACTCTCTAAACAATTCAATTAAAAATTAAAATTTGAAATTATTTTAACATGATTACAATTAGATATTCGATTCAAAATGTATTAAATGAACATTTTTTTTATTAGACCCTTTGGTATAACTTCACGTTGGCTGGTTCTTAGCTAAAGTATAATCCTCAAATTCTTTTAAAAATAAAAAAGCAAATGAAATTGGACTGTTTTGAAAGAAATATTGAAATCAGGAGAAAAATGTCATGTTCGAAAAGTTAAAGGTCAAAAGACAAATCCCAAATTAGAGGGACCCGTTTTACCAGAAAAAGGTAACAAGATTGAAGTCAAAGGTTGGAACTTGGAAATCATGATATTTTTACTTGTTGGTCAATTTCTGAAGTTAATTAGTTTGTTGTTATTGCTTGAGTCAAACTTTCAACAATTACTTTAAAAATACACATACTATTTTTTAAATATTTATACTTAGTTTTAAGTAAATAAAAGTTTAGCGTAGCAATCTTAATCCAATAATACACCAAAACCAATTAACTATGTCAAATGAAACTCGAAATATTCCATTTTTAGAGTTCCAAACAAGATATTGACACTCAAGGGAATTAACAGCACGACTAGTTAAGATTGAGTTTATGTCTAAAAGGGAGTTTGATTTATCAAAAAAAAATCACAAATTGTAGTTAAAGGCATGTTTAGAATCAAATTTAAGTCTTCTCACCTCTTGCATGTATGTTGACTAAGAGGTTGTTTCCTAGTGGCTGACTAGCCTAACTCGATCAACAAATTTGACTCGGTTCGGTTATCAGTCGACGTGTTTACCAAATCACATATCTGACTGAGATCTGAATGAGATGCTTATCGAAATCTTACCGAATCAGGGTCAAATTTATGTTTACACGGGTCAAATCCTTTCTTTCTATACTTGCCCCCCTTTTTTGAGATTAGGTTTCAGCCCCATACCTCCCTCCTCCCTTGTTGCTACCGCTCGTCATTCCTCCTCCACTGCTCGAGAAGATATATTTTGTTTAAACTGATCGATTTATGCCAATTTCATTACATTTATTGGGTTTTTACATGATGAGGAGACCACAACTCCATTTCTGGTGCTTAAATTAACCTAGCATCAAGTGAAGAACACCAACTTTTCAGTCTCTGGACCAACACAGTCATCCGCCTTCAATACCTGTTGACTAATGGTACTTCAATAAAGGTACAAAATGTCTTTCTCTAAAAACCCAAATTGAAAAACCTCATTTTGAGACACCAAGTTGTTGCTTTTACCAGTATCATCAAGATTTCTTTGAGAATCATAACCAACCTTTGAAATTTCAAAACCTAGAGGAGTTTAGAATATGAATATGAATCAACAAAACCCACAAAGAAAAAAAAGAGCCTACCTCAAACCAAGCGAGATTGAAAGCAAGCATAAGCTCGCCAATGAGCGCATGTATAATTAACCAAAGGAGCTATGTCAAACCTGGGCAATGCGAGACCAAGTGTGAGTTTAGGATCCCTCTTTCAATGTCATGTCTAGCTCCTATGCAATCGTGTTTTGAACACTTTGAGTATGGTTCCAACGTGAAATAGTTTTTAGTAGTAATTTCGACACTTGTGTATATTATGATATAAAGGTGCTCTCAAAAGTAGCATACTTGCTCCATTTTAAGTTTAGTACACTCTGGTGATATTTTCATGCATTTTTTCAAATGATTACTGGCATGTTTTTAGAAATATGTTAATGTTATGTGTTACATTTGATTCATTGTTTTATCGTGTTACCATTATGTAAAATTTTTAGCATAAAAAAGTGTTTTCTACATGTGTACAAACACAAACGTCAAGGTGACAGTATAAATTCAAATAGGAGAAACTCTAGTTTGGGCAGGGTTATGCCTAAAGGCCCTTGTACGAAGTCAAGTGAGCAGAGTAGTAGGTTCATGCACTATACAAATTAGTAAGCTCTTATACATCATATGCTTTAGAGTAAAAAAAAAACTTGGTCCCCTAACATTTGCCAATTTCAACGGTTTTTCATCCCTCAACTTTATTTTAACAAATTTGTCCCTCACGTTTGGCACCTTGCAACGGTTTTCGTTCCTCATCCTAGCGACTATTAAGTCCAATATAATGAGAAGTATTTTAGCATTTTATCTGGTTTCTTGATTTTCTTGTTCTTATAAAAAATATCAAACTTTAAGGACCTATTACATAATTATATCAAACATAATGTATATATAGACAGAAGGACCAGTTCGCCGGGGACCCGCTTCTCTTTTGTAATCTACCGATTACACATGGACTAAACCCATCTTCAATTACACAAAGCTCTTGTCGATTACACAAGGACAAAAACTCTTCACCAGTTACACAAAATCTAAATCAAACCTCAGATCCAAAAATCAAAATCAAAATTGAAATCCAAAAACAAAAATAGAACCAAAAACAAAATCAAAATGAACATCACCTCGAACCCCTAAATGGACCAACAACTGATAAACTGTAGTCCAAACTTAAATCAAAATGAAAGTATAACACATATTCAAACCCTAACTAATCGATGTTTGCAGGGACGAAATGGTGAGGAGAAATCAAGAGGGATGAGATGCAGCGATTTATTAGAGATGGTGTGTGGGTTTTGCCGGCATTTTCTAGGAATAGGACAATCGGTGGTATGGATAGTGGATGGAGAAGAGAGGTGTTGATCCTCTCTCTCAGTGATTTGATGATAATCCATTTTCTCTTTCACGCTGTATTTGTGTTTCTGTATTTTCAGTTCCAGCGATCTTCACTGAGTATGTTCAGTGATCGCTRAAGAACTTGCATTGTAAATCTATCAGAGACAGCAATACTTCAAGAAGACAACACTCACACCAAAGAACCTTCAGCAAACGTTGAAGACTGAAACTAAAGATTAGAGACCGGCGAGTACGTGATCTGAAGTGGTATTCAGTGATTACAAGCCTGTCTATATATGTGTGAAGACTGCTCTAGCTTCAGCGAATGATGATGAGACCTTCAGGTCATTCCAGCATTCAGCGATCAAAGGAAGCTTGCTTAGCACGATTGTTGTTGTCTTGTCCTTATGCACACAAAGGACAAACTCACACCCTTACAAAAGTTAGTACGGTACGGAGCCGATTAGTCGACTCTTTGTCCACCAACTTTAGGTAAGGATGTCTTCTCAGAAATAGTGCTTTTGTACTATTCACTGTAGCAAAGGACAAGCCTTCCTCTTAAGGTTTGACAYGCACTCTAAACCTACCATATTGCATTAAATGRWCATTTAATGCACTGSGTATAAATAGAAGTGTTTCTTCTCCATGCAGAGAGCGCGCATCTCTCTCTAACCTTATTCTTACTTTAAGCATCTTCTAGCTTAAGTAAAGGATCTTTCTTTTAGCAACTTTTTTTCTTGTAACTGCTAAAGCTTTGTTTGTAACCAAAGATTATTTAGATAGGTTTTTATTACCTTATCTTTCCGCAAACAATCTTGTAAAATCTGTATTGATCTTCTYTATCAATATATATTTTAAATTTGAAAATATTATGTTTGTATTCATACCCCTCCTTCTACAAATTGTTTCTCTTCTTGTAGACCCTTACGGGACCAACAAGTGGTATCAGAGCAGTGTTTTCTTTCTTTCCTTGTGTATGGCTAATTTTTTGTATTAATTTAACTCTTCTTAGATAACTTACTGCTTACAAATGACTTTACAAATTACAAACACACACACACAAAAGATAATGACTCTCTTGCCAAACCTCCCCGGTTTGTCCGTG
Organism: Cynara cardunculus var. scolymus; assembly: GCF_001531365.2. NCBI lineage: Eukaryota > Viridiplantae > Streptophyta > Magnoliopsida > Asterales > Asteraceae > Cynara > Cynara cardunculus. Next base: position 23,463 of record NW_020200608.1, read on the forward strand.
ACAATTTTAGTCTCTGGAAGAACCGGATGTCCCTCTTTCTGGAAGGTGTGGATCCTGAAATTCTACACTACATAGAAAATGGACCATATATTCCATTTGCTATTGTTCCGGCTGTTCCAGAAACAGCTACGACTGCCGCAAATCTTGAACGGCAGATTCCAAAGCTTCCACATCAGTGGAGCGATGCGGACAAGAAGAAAATAGCTATAGACACGCATGCTCGGTCTATAATAGCTATGTCTCTTCCTGATGAGATCTATCACTTAGTGATGAAACTCAAAACTTCTAAATCCGTATGGGATACTCTTTGTGTCCAATATGAAGGAACCACTCAGGTTCAGGAGACTAGAAAGATCAATCTAGTAAGACAGTATGAAAGCTTTCTCTGTGGAAAGTCCGAGACACTGTCTGAAGTACATCAAAGATTTAATTGCCTTCTTATTAATCTTAGGGCTGTTGGCAGGGAATATTCTAATTCTGAAACCTTGACTAAGTTTCTAGAATGCCTTCCTGAGTCTTGGGACACCTTTTCCATGTGTCTCAAGATGTCAAATGACATGTCCACTCTTTCTTTTTCTACCTTATACGGGATTCTGCTTAACCATGAGCAATCTCGTCAAGTGAAAAGAAATCTTGTAAAATATTCCAGGGAAATGAAAAGCTCTTCTTTATCCTTGATCTCTGAAGCTTCTTCAGTTGAAACTTCTACTCCTTTTGTTTCTTCTCTACCTCCCGTGGTCATCACGGAAATAGATTCTTCTGAGGACATTCCAGAATCTGATTTAACAGATTTTGATGAGTCCTTGGCACTCCTGACTAAGTCATTCAGGAGGTTCGCCAGCAAGAGCAATTTCCGCAGATCTCCTCAGCTATCCCTAAAGGAGAAGCCAAAGTCTGAAAAAATAGACAAGGTTTCAGCTGTCTGCTACAACTGTCACCGGCCCGGACATTTTGCAGGTAAGTGCAGATCTAAGAAGACTGCGACGCCATCTTCTAAAGTTTCCTCCTCCTTCAGGACCAAAGATGAAAAATACTTAAAACTGAAGGAGAAATACAAGAAGATGAAGAACAACCAGCGAAAGACTAAAGGCCTTATTGCTGAAGAGCATGACTRGGCTGAATCATCTGATGAATCATCTTCAGACGAAGAGGATAAAGTCTATGTCTGCTTGATGGCCATTGATGCTTATAAAGGATCTTCTAAAGCATCTACCTCCTATGAGCCATCTTCTCTTACTCGGGTATGTATCTTGAATGAGCCTTCTTCTAGTCTTTCTGCACTAGATACGCTGACGGTTGACCTTTACAATGCCCTCAATGGCAAATCAAAAGCTGAGATGCTTAATGTTGATCTTCAAGAGCAATTGAAGATTTGTCATTCTAAKATYAAAGAACTGACCTCTGTTGAGGAAAATCTTAAAGATCAGGTTATTGTAAACCAAGCCATCACTGTTGAACGTGAGAAAGCTGTTGCAGAGCGTGAGCGAGCAATCATTGAACTCAAGGCTGAGAAAGCTACCATTGAAGGGTGGTGCAAAGCTTCCCTCAAGGCCTCTGAGATCATTAACACTCAGATCCCGGCCAAGAATACGACTGGTCTAGGATTCTTCTATGATCAGGAAGAATGTGTTAAAGACAGGTCTGTGCTTAAATTTGGTACCTTTGTCTCTTATATTCCTAACACTTCTTCATCTCAGTCCTCTTCCTTTATTGAGAGTCATCTTGAAGGAACTCCTTTGAGTTATGGGTGCAAAGACAAAGGTAAATCCATTGTTACACCATCCCTTTCTAAGGAGCCTAACAAGTCTAATAGATCTAAATCTATTCCTTTAACTTGTAAAACTTCTTCTTCTTCTTCAGGGTCTAGGAAATTTGAATCGCATCAGAAATCTAAGTCACAACTCAGGGTGAATTTTTCACCTAAGGAATCCATTCCCTCAAAGGTTCCTCCAAGAACCAATGAGAAGGGAATCCTTAGAGCTGGTCCCACTTCTAGTCTGATACTTCCTGGCCCTAAAGCTACTCYTAGTTTTAGGAAGTGTAAACACTGTGGTGAAAGAACACATGTTGCCAGTAAGTGTCCTTCTACCGTCAAAGTTGGTTCACCAGTTTTGAGCAAGAAAGTAACCAAAGTTGAGAAATCAACTAAAGTGAAATCATCCACAAAGACTGCTCCTGCAGTCAAGGTGAAGAAAACCACTGAAGCCTCTTCTTTAGGCTCAGTGAAGACAACTCCTGCTGAAATATCTTCAGCATCAGACGTTGTAATCCCTACCACTGAAGT